>NC_052513.1:5740411-5901170 GCF_014356525.2 Nilaparvata lugens
AAATTATGAATGCATAACAAAGCATACTCAAAAACTTTAGTGGAGGAGGAATAAAAAATATTATTATTCCTGATACAACACAATTATTGGAAAACACTGATTCTATATTCAAATATTATTGAATAGCCTATAGAAAATTAGGTTTTGAATTGTGTGAAAGAAGAAAAATATGGGTTTCTACCTGCTGTCTTTATTAATGAAAATTATTACCTAATACTAGAGATTCTATATTCATCAATAATTATTTTTATACAGTAATTTGGGAATTAAAGTTCTCTATTTTTATAAAATTTTATTAAAAGACCTAATATAATCTACAGTAGGCTACTCTCTACTTTATGACAGCTTGCGATTCACAATGATTCACCATTTATTTAAAAAAAATTGTAGTAAGATTTTCTCAAACTGTCAGCATACCTTATAAATATTAGATACTAGCAGTAGGTAACCCGTGCTCCGCAAGGGCCTAATTAAAAACTTAAAAAACTGAAAATTTGACGTAATGAAATCTTGACGAATTCAAAATAGGTCTATGTAACCATCCTCGGTTGATATCTATATAGAACCGAATACCTCGGTTGAAGTATCTATATAGAAAATTTCAAGTTAATCAGTAGTTCAGACGTGATGATGCGTCAAACATAATTTTCCTAACCCGTTACGTATATAAGCCAGTTCTTTCCTTTATTATAGTATAATCTGCAGCTTTTTTCAGCAGGCTACTTTAACTTTTTTATAAGAGCTTGCGTTTCAATTATTGAACATTTATTTGAAAAATTTTTGAAGTGAGATTTTCTAAGTGACAGTAAAAATATATACTAATTTATAATTTTACAAAGGCTCTCTAGGCTTGTTTATTAATTGAATTGTATACATTGTAGATGGGGATTCTACTCGGACAGCCACGACATCAAGTTTGGCGTGGTTTGTAAGAATGAAGACGGCAACGAGACGGTGGTGGTCCCTGTTCACAGGGTGGCCAGTCACCAGGCCGAAGAAGTCGGAATCATCACCTGTCCAGCTCCAGCTACATGTAATTAGCTAACTATTTCAACTAGAAATTAGGGTGTGATCACATTGATATGTGCAAGTGCACGTCAGCTCATGAATGAGCCGAAAAACAAATTCTGGGAAGTCCCATTGAAACAAGTTGTGACCTGCATGTATTTGCTCACACTGAACGCAACCGGCAGGTGCAAGCATTCAGTGTGAGTGTTCCAATTGTTTTTTCCAGATTTTGTTTCTCATCTGCACGCTTAGTCATGCATAACCAAGCAAGCACATAATACACACATCCAATTTGTGATCACACCCTTATATTGGATTAAACAAACTTATATTCATAACGGTCAATATCCTGATGATTTCTTTATAATTTATCCCATCATTCTTTATCATAATTTAGTGTAATTCTACCTCTGCGGCGATTCAATGCCAACTAAAGGCGGATTTCCACATATCAGTATCAGAGTGCGTGACCGGTACAGTGAAAATATTATTCCCTCGAGTTCTAATGGGAATATTATACCCGCTTGGTCAGGCTGAGTGGGAATAGTCCAATGAAAACGCATGGTGATAATATATTCACAGTACCGTACACATACGGTAAACTGATACGTGATTGTTCACAATCTTCTCTTCTGTTGGAAGTGCAGGAAGACTATTTATTTGCAGTACCCATTATACTCTGTCCAGACTGCGATGAGCGCTGGAAGATTAAGCCGACCCTAGCTCCTCCACGCGCAGGCACACACGCCCGGCCTACCTGCGCCATTGATATACTATGTATACTACTAGTATACAGGTAGACAGTCCGTCCCCTTAACTCATACACACAAAAGGAGACTGCGCTTGTGTGTGTGAGTAGTAGGAGGGTCGGATTAATCTTTCATCGCTCATCGCAGTCTGGACAGAGTATAAATTGATTTTATTACTGTATTTCTGGGACCGAAATATAATAGCATCTTTCTGTTACCTCATGAGTTTACCTGAATCAGCAGTATGACAGTATATATCAAAATACCAGCCTTATAATACAATATTCTAATACATATTTTTGTTAAGGTAGCGGTATCATTCTCCTTAATTAATTAGAAGGCCTATAATTTTAATAATGATTAAAATAATTGATTTGTTATTATCGTTTAGTTAATAATCGGCTTCTATTTTTCAGACACCCTGATATTCGACAACACCTACAGCTATTTGAGGAGTAAACGGCTACATTACTCCATCAATGTGTCTCCACCCCTACCTAGCCCTACTGATAGTTCGATTATTGCATCGGATGAAATATCATTAGAAGAATAAATATCACACTCAGTTCTTGACTAGAAGTCAAATAGAATAAGATTTTATCATATTTCAATCGGAGAATTTTATTTCAGAGGGATTTTACTTTGTAGATATCATTATTTTTCTATTTGGTATTGATTGGTCAATGTACAAACGATAAAGCTTTCATATCCATGAATATGAGATTTTATGTTTAAATATTTATTCAAATGTTAAAATCAAACCGTAGACATCAGTCCATGAGTATGAGATTTGATGTTTAAATATTTATTCAAATGTGAGAATCAAACCATAGAAATCAGTAATTCGTAAAATTAAATATTTTAACTACCATGAGTTTAAACTTTGGATAATTGTATGTCTAGTATTTTTTTAATAGATTATTCTATGAGAATTATTTTCAAATGACTCTTTTTTGAAAGTGCGTGAATTAATCTATTGTCCGAATACCACAGTACCCATGGTTTGATCAAAATCAAATCTTCCGATTTCACGATTGTTTGATCATATTAACTTCATTACCCACGCACAAAATAGCCCAAGAGTATAAGCTCATATGGACGTTATCCAGCAAAAAAATAAAGTCCACGACGGATGCTTTCATAATTTGCGCAAATACCTACCCTTCCATGAGATAAATCTAAAATGTTCGATTTAAAAATTTTATAAAAACGATTGAGTTCCTGTTATGATTGACGAAGCCTATTGCATTAGTTTACGGCTAATAAAAATGCATAATCTCATTCAAATTATTGTATCGAATCAGAAAGAAGCCAATATGCTCACAGTCAACCATTTTGTAAAAGATCGAGGCCTTTCTAAAGAGTCAACATCACTTTAAGAAGAGCATTCAGTATTGAGAACCTTTAAAGTATCGTCTGCTATTAATTAATATGCATATCTTGGGTGGTAAATTCGAATTATTTATATCAAAAGTAACTACAGTACTTGGAAGTCGTTATAATAACGAGAATACACATACCCAAGGAGTTCTTTTTTTCTGCCCATACAAACTACTCATGCCGTCTTTACTCAAAGATAGATTTATAAAAATCGAAATATTCTCATTAATTTGGAACAAGAGTATCTCATTCAATGCAAATATAAAATAATTCAAATAGCCCATTATCATTTTCATACATGGTAATACCAGAATTTGAAAAATAATGAATTTTTCCCAGTGAAAAATGATAAAACATAAGAACTAGAACAATCTTATCCATTAATTAAGTTAATATTCAGCATGGTAAAACCAATCAGCATTGAATATAAGTTTTATATGAAATTGATGTTGAAAGTTTCCTATAGTTCATAGTCAATAGAAAGTAAGTTAATGGTATTATTAGTATTATATAAATACAGTAGCTGATAAGTAATAGTTTTGGATAAATGCAAAATGAGTTAGTTTTCGTTAGAATTAATATTTAATTGTGACTAAGTATTTGGTAGCTACTGAAGTACTATAATGAATTTGATTTTTAAGTGTCATATTATAAACTGCTCAAATATACTTACAGCTATTATGAAAATGTTTTCGATTTATTTGAATCATTTCTTCTAATTTTGAAATAAAACAATTCAATCCCTAAATTTATACTTAGTATAATATACTAAAATACTATAATATAGTATAAAATACTATATTTATATTATAAATATATTTCTTACTATATTTTTTATATTTTAGATTTATAGATGTTCTTGAAACCGATTATTTCTTGATAAGTGTATAAAATATCATTTCAATAATTAGAAATACTGCTTCATTTTGAACTACGGCCTACTTCAGCATATAATTTGAACTAATATCCACGAACTTCTTTAATGCTATTGAATATGTCCGAAGTTGCATTGACAACTAACTATTTAATGAATATTAATTAGCATTGAAAGGCCATAATATATAAATTTTGTCGAGTATAATCAGCTTTGGAAATTGATATCTCCTACAACACATCTCCATATTACAGGTAGAGCTACATTGCTAACTTCCTTCAGAAAAAGTGCAATATACATCAATACTTTCATTTTTCATAAAAGTTAATTTATTATATAAATGTGTGTTGTCTTATTGTGATATTCACTTCAACCGTCAGAATTCCTTATGCATATCATGGCTGCTTTCCATTCAAACAATGCTGAGAGTTTAAAGTGAACGTAACTATAGGAATATACTGACGCAGAGGTATGCGCTAATCAATATATTACTGAACTGAAATGCCGGTTTGGTAGAACAAACTGTGTTACACAAATGAACTGTGTTTGGTAGAAACTACAGTAACTATATTACCCATAGGGTAATACCCATACCCATGGGGTAATATAGTTACTGTAGTAGAAACTAATAGTGTAGACCTGCCCTAATGCAGTCTCCTGCGTCAAAACATTCACAGAACAACACACTTTCACCGAGTATAAAGCTACAATTAATTTTATAGTAGATATAATGAGTTGATACCAATTAAATTGAACGAGAAACTTTTGGTGCTGTCAAACATACTAGAGACTGGAACAACAATATATTCCCAATGAATTCATTCAAATTGAAGATATTTTCATCTGTAAATTTGTCAACAGATTTAATAGCCAATGAATGAATACAGTCCGATTGGAAATAGTTGACAACCGTTCAGAAATTTTACAGAATCTAAAAAACGAATATTTTTTAGCGGTGTAAAATTAAATACTAGTTGATTAATTAAGGTTCAAATTCGTATTTGATGAGTTTGAAAAAGCCATATTTCGCCAGCTAAGGACTAAGTGGTGAACTGAAAAAATATACAGAGTGAGTCATTTGTATGGGAACCCTTCAATAAGTTGGAGAATGTTGTAGATATTATATTGTAACTTTCAGGATAAGTTATTCAAAAGGTAGAGTATTTGACCAAATAACTTATCCTGAAAGTTACAGTAAAGTAACTTTCAGGATAAGTTATTCAAAAGGTAGAGTATTTGACCAAATAACTTATCCTGAAAGTTACAGTATTATATCTACAACAGTATCCAATTTATTGAAGGGTACCCATACATATGACTCACTCTGTATAATCATACCATAATAATATTATTGAGTTTCTGTGTAATGGATTTTTTCAGTTACAATTCCGGAATCACAATCTGGAAATCTTTAGAATATTTGACAACCCTTATAGTCTTCAATTAAGCTTAGGTACTGTATTATCAATTTACAAGCCTACAAATAGCTGCAATACCCAAAGCTACTAATTCCTTCCATTAACATGATTTCATGCAGATCAAGATTTGATCAAATTTACAGCTACGTCAACTAGTAAGGATGACTACTTGGCTATAAATTAGTTAATTAGCTACCCAAGAGTAATAAAATTCAATCTTTATTATTTTATTGTTGAACAATTACATTCTCAAATAGGAATCGATTAATATTAATTATGATTCAGTAACTAATTATAGATTGAATTAATCTGCAATCACCGTTATATTTGTTTGATGTTCAAATCTGTTCTTCAAATGTGCATCAGTCACTTTAAACATCAAAAAAGCTGTGAACTTTTTCATCCACGTCGAAATCCTCCTCCTTGAGTCTCTTCTCGGTGCCCCATTTGATCAGAGTGGGAATGCACGTTAGCAACAGTCTCGGATCGGTGCGAAACACACATTCTGGATCCTTCCAGCTGAAAAGTAACAACACTCATTGACCTTCTATCACAAAATATGACTTAAATTCTATTCAAACATAATTTAGTAATAGGAATTCATTTATAGACGTGGAACATTTTTGAGAATGCATGGTCAATGTTGGATAAAATTATCAAGTCATAAAATACAGATTAGATTCCGTACCGTTTGTCTAGAGAGGATCTCTAGATTTCATATTGTCCTGCCTATAAAATCAAATGAAAGGTTATGTTTAGTTATGTTTCAAAGGTAAAAGGGAAGGTTATGGAAGATAGGTTTTTGCTTTTAAATGGCAATACGATATTATTCGAAATGTGTTCATAATTTTAGATAGTTAACGAAAAGTTGAAATACATGACAAACTGAAATACAGGATGACATGAATGTCACCCCGTTTATCTACTCAATACTTCACAAATTCAATTCAACGTACATTGAAATGTTCAATAGGGGATCATAGTGCTGTAATAGATCAGTTTCAAATAGAGTATGTTCTGATACTTTGTAGTGTGAAACTTACAATTTTGATAAATGAGAGAAGGTAAGGGGGTGGAATTAAAACAGAATTTCTAAGACAAAGACTTAAATTCATAAATTATTGACAACTTTTGATCCCCTTCGAATTCACGAGTTTACCGGTGGTTAAGAGCTCACCTAAAATTGCAAGTCAGCTCATCTCTAACCATCATTACACACATTGACCAGGCATAAGCCTGGAGTTTATGTGGGCTTGATCTTCATCAATGAAATTTAACTTTAGTAGTACTTTATTAGGAGAGTATTGAATACCATAAACAAACTAGATTGGATATATTCTTGTCTTATCAGTGGTAGTAGTACAGTATTATAAGAAACATGCACTTATTTGAAGAATGTTAATAATAATAAAATATTTAGTAGAATACGGTATAATGTACTAAAATAGAGGTTAAACCTTAATCTTCGGTAACCAAAAATAATTTACAAGAGAGCGTTATTTAATGAATATTATTATTTATTGAATAACTACTGAGAATTTACGTATTTAAAACAAGAGTAAGGGGAATGCTACAATTTAGAAAGTAAGCTTAGTTGAAAGTTTGTTCTGTGTATTGAACATGATCTATGAAATTGATGATTTTAAAAGGGGGGAATTCTAACTCCAATCGGACTATCAATATATTTATGAATTAAATTTTCAATATTAGATTAAGACAAACTGCTGAAACTTTTCTGACTTGGATTTCACGTTTACAAATAGCCTAACATGTTTTTTCGGCATTGGTTATACATTCAAGTGATTGTGATCGTTATTGTTATGTAATTGCGCAAACTTTCCAACTGGATATATTCAAGAGCATGCTACTCAAATATTGAACATAGAACGAAAGAATATATTTTAATTTAATTTCAGATAAGACTCAACACATTGGAATTTAGAAAATATTTACAACCTACATTATTTATTCATTCACTGTTATGTAACTCGAGTTTCTATGGGAGAGAATAGTCTCAATCAAATATAATTTTGACAATGAGGAGATTTTGCAATGGAAAATGTCATCAACAAAATGAAAGAAGCTACTTAAAGACAGTCATGCCAAAAGAAATCAAGATTATAAAATATAGAATAGAATCAATCACTTTTCCATGCTAGAAATCAAAAATATGAAATAGATTCAAAGAATCTATCTATGCAAAGAAAACAAAAATGTAAAAAAATATAGAATAGATTCAATCACCTGATCCGAATTTTTCCCATGCTAGTCACTAGTATGGCGATTGAAAATGATCTTTAGCCCACGACTGAAAGTATTCGATTTTTCTGAGACACAATTTCACTTTGGATTTCTGCAGTTCGGGTACAGCATTTTGAAACGAATCAGGAAATTGTTTGCTGAATTCACCCGCCTCATTGGGCTCTCGTTTTTTCGAATTCAGGGACAAACGAAGCAAACTGTACAAGTCACCCAAAGCACATTCGACGTAGAACTTGGGATGAATAAAATTTGGTCCAATGAACAATCGTTTAACGTCTTCTTCCATTTCCAAACCGATTCCTTCCACTTGAGACAAACATTGACAGTTTGTGATTTCATGATTGACACTTTTCACAGCCATATCTAGATCGGGGAAGTTTTGATTTGATGACAGATTAGTGGAAACTGCTACAAGCAACGGAGTGGATTCACTCACATACTGTTTATGCTCGCCGTTATAGTATCGCACAATCACTGAATACGCTGCCAACACATTGGCTAGATTGTAACAAACTGTACTAGAAGGAGATACTTTTGATAAATTTATAAAGGGTACAACCTTGTTTTCAACTTTTGGACATCTCTGTTTCAAACCCTTCAACTCTTCATCCTCTTTATCAAGATCCACTACTTTTTTATCGTCCCTAACAGTCCACCACGGTTCAAATTTCGGTACAATATTGTCGATATTTCCAGACTTCAACATTTCTTGGAACTCATTGCGTTCTTCTTCGGTTAAACATTGCCATACCGTATCGGCATCTTCCAAATCGACGTGCTTCAATCTGTCGGCTAAATCTACTAAATCATCGCCATCATCTTCTTCATCACCAAATAACAGATCCTCGTCAAACTCGCCCGCCTCCTGTTGTTGCTGCATTCTCTGAAGTATCTCCAGCATTTTCTTCTGAGCGTCGGGGTTGGTCTCCTGCGATTTGATTTCATCGGCGATGCAATCTTTGTAGAAGGCTTCCGAGCAGCTTGAATGCACCTCGGCACGATAGCAGTCAACAGAGCAGTAGAAAACATTACAACGTGGACAAGCATATTTTCCAACATTGTTAGAGCAAATCATGCATACCTTCTCACCCTCCATTATTCAAGATTTTTCGTCAAATTGTTCACAATGAAAAATTATACTTTCCTAATCAAGAGTTCTTCAGTTACAATCCCAGTATAAAAAACCTAAATGCTTTCAAGTTTGAAAGTTTTTTTTATAAAATCACTAATAACTTGATAGTTCATCAATTGCTGCTAGAAACAGATTCAAGAATCAATATAGTCAATGTTTTCAGATATAAAAGTTCTCTAGATGAAAACACTTACAAAGGCCTGTCTCCAACTCTTACTATCAGGAAATGAACACTATCGTTGTCCTTGTGCTTTTCTAGAACTTCATCGACGATTGGTTCAGCTAAAAAAAACAAACATCGAATTAGCACTCAACATAAATCTAAATTTAAGAGAATGTTATTGACTTAAATTATATTGCTATTGGAACAAGGGAGGATATTAATAATGTAGTAGGTAATGAGAGCTGCAGTTTGATAGTCAAATTAAATAAGAAATCAATTATAATCTTATGAAGTGTGAGGAATTCTTGCATGGCAAGTGAGCGTAGGTTTATATAAAATAAAAATATGATAAACTACCCTGCCTGTTTATTATTTTTTTCATTTTCCTGAATAATCACAAATTTATATGGTTTTAATGGATTAGGTTTCATTATTTTTAGCAGGTAAAAGGTAGTTAAAAATAGAAAATAATTATTACTGTATAATAATTATTTCTAATAACCAATTGAGCTATATAAATAGAACTAAGGACTTCTGCTACTATAAATATTTCCCGAAGAACTATACTAAGTGAATGATATCCTACCACCTACATAAGTGAAGAATTTTTACTGCACTGATTGATTTTAATTTCGCAATGTTCAAGATTTGGCAAACATTGAACAAATTTTGAAAAAAATAAATAACATTCCTCAAGATTGGTATGGATGTGTACAATATGGAGAGTTAGAATATTGGATAATAGCATAATGACTGAAATAAGGTAGCCAACTGGATCTTCGGCCGATATAAAGCGCCTTGCTCATAGGGACAATATATTAGCGTTCACTATTAGCCGTTATTAGTGACTAAGGCCATTACAAGGGGACATAAGCAGTGAACCTTCGTATAGGGTCAATAGACGGATTTATCGTAGCTACTAATGTCCAGGTCTAGGAGTCGCCACTATTGTTCCTGAGTGCTGACTAGAAGAGTTGATGAACACTCCTACAACACAAGAGTAAAAGTGGAATTAGACATTCCCTTAGCACAAATCATGAATAAGTGTTCATCGGAGAAACCATTGGAAAAATCAATCTCATTGAAAAGACAATGGAAAAATTAAGAAACTTGCACATTTTCAATCCTACCAGAACCCCTCAGTTTTACCCTACCCAACCTACCTCACTCAACATTTTTACCCTACAGTACAGTTGTTCGGACGTGATTAAATATATTTATTGCATTTATTTTCAAGCTCAATCGAGTATCAATGTTTCCCTTGTTGTCTGGCATTTGTGTGGTGGAGGGGGCAATTGAAGGGTGATGTGCATAGCATAACAGTCAGTAGCCGACTGTCATCCCAAGCGAACACTTCACTTCTCGTAATGTCGATTTATTGCCTATGGTCGAAAGTAGGTCTATGTTATTGTGTACTTAGTCATTTAAATTGTCTACCTTGCTAGCCAATGCCAGACACCCCAAAATGTTCTCGCTACTGTCCACAAACCAGAGTGCTGTTTGAGCCAGCCTCTGTAGATTAAACAACAGTTGTTGAAGGCAATGTGGAGGGCAAAGCCTGCGCCTGAGGCGGTGCTTAAAAGCTGCTAGCACTGAGCGACCTCTGCACTGTGGTACAAGAAGAATGTGGATGGTAAAGCCTGCGCCTCAGCCGGTGCTTGAAAGCTGCTAACACTGAGTGACCTCTACACTGTTGTACAAAGCGAATGTGGAGGGCGAAGCCTGCGCCTTAGCCGGTGCTTGAAAGCTGCTAGCACTGAGCGACCTCTGCACTGTGGTACAAGAAGAATGTGGAGGGTAAAGCCTGCGCCTCAGCCGATGCTTGAAAGCTGCTACCACTGAGTGACCTCTACACTGTTGTACAAAACGAATGTGGAGGGCGAAGCCTGCGCCTTAGCCGGTGCTTGGGAGCTGCTATAGTGCTGTCCACGTTATAATGACAGTATTTGATCAACTTTGGTTTTGCTATCCTAGTTTATCATTCGACAAAGCCGGTGGTACTATCCTTTACTAGGTCCACAACGATGCCAATTATGTTTTTGACGGTGTAGAAATATAATTAATCGAGAATCAGAGAATCGGTATCGCTATTCTTCTATCTTTATCCACTGCCATTATAACGTGGACCTCACTATAGCATTGAGCGACCTCTGCACTTTTGTACAAGGGAATGTGGAGTGCGAAGCCCGCCCCCGTCAACTCTAGACACAGTAAATAGATCCAGATCTCTGGTCTGATCTTAAGCTGATTTCACACGATTTAAGACCTATCTTTTAATGTTAATTAATCTGTCAATTTCAACCTAGCATAGCGTAGATTAACATTAGGAGATATGACGGCTAGGTCTTTCATATACATGAGTTATTTCAAGCTTCGCTACGACGGGTTGAAATAAGTTTTAGGCGTTAGGCCTGCCACTAACGATACTGCACGTCTGTCAAACATTCCTGTATAAATATGTATGTAAAAACTTTTTGTGTGTTCGGTAAAATGCTTCAAGCGAATTTTTGTACCATTATAATACGTAATACTCTAGTAGCCTAGTTATTTTATGTTAGAAACTGATTGTTTGAGACCTTTTACTAAAGACACAGAAACCTATTCCTACCTGTACTTATAACCTACCAAAAATGTTTGTCAAACCTGCAGTATCGTAAGTGGCCGCATAAGAAAAGAAACATAAGTGAACGTTCAACCTAACTTTTTTCCAACCAGGGGATACAAATGAAGTACCTAGATGGACCCTTTAGCCCTTGCTGACTATCCCATGTCACAGAAATGACATTTTGTGTATTTCTAGAAAGCTCCAAAAATAAGCTCAATTTTAATGCCCATATGAGCTCTAGGCTTGTGCGTGGGTAATGAGGCGGATAATAATAAGAGATTAATGGACCTCCAGTTTTAAGTAGGTTTCAAACCTCCAGGAAGCGATTTTACAACTTATGAATCATATTCAGAAAAGCTGACTCAAGCGGTCAATGTTATCTAATTTTTTATCTTTGGCATTAAAATACTTAGTCATGGGTTTAGATTAGATAAAAAACTTAAGTAGCACTAGCGACTTACCGATTTGACAAGCCGGGCACCAACTTTCGCCTTCTTCATTCGGAGAACCGCTGAACATAACAAAAACGGTTTCATTTAATGCTTCAAGCTCTTTAATTTTGGAATTAAAAGCATCAATTCCATCAACTTTGTATCGCTTTACCATTATAGTTTATAAAATTTAATTTAGTTTGGTTACAAAAAAGACTGAATTTAATGATAAAAGATGTAGCTTAAACGTCTAATTATATTTGCTGACACACCCACTTTGTGATTATCGATAATTCTAAACTGTAATAAAACTTCTACTATGTAGAGATAACAAATTTGTATGACGCAGTCAAAAGAGGTTATATTTCTGAACTGAGTTTATAATCATGCATTGCCTACTTGATCATCACGCATTTCAATTCTGTGTTCAAAATTTAATTCAAGGGAATTCCAGTCTTGAAGAATGTTTCTTCTACATTGTATTAAAACTAAAAAAAATATATTATCAAAATTATAGGATAATTCAAATAAGCTTGGACCTCAGGGTTTATCATATTCCGGCTATATCGAACCACTTCTCTACGTATTTTCTCTGGACAAACGTTGAATGAACAAATTCCAATTGCTTGAATTTAGATTAGATAATCAGATGTTGTTCGAAAAGTTAAGAATTATTATTCTGTAGCACTATAATTTTTTTGATGTTGTTGAATTAGGTTAAATCACATCAAAATCAAATTACATTGATTATTGAATTGTTGATCCTATTGAGATTCACGTTAGTCAGTAGGAAAAAAGGGCTACAGGTTTGCCAAAACTCGATTTATGTCACTACCTCTTTTACTTTTACTTTTATTTTTACCACCTATATAATTGTGATTAGGGGCACGTCAGGTAAGGTAGGAGGGTGAGGTCAGGGTATAAGCGGAATCTCCGTTGAGCGCTTAGCTCCATGAATTCTTGTATTGAATACAGAGGATTCTCAGTCAGATACTTTTTGAGAGCCTTTTTGAATTGGTTTTGACATTCAATTTGTTTGAGGTCATACGGTAGACAGTTGAAAAATTTACACCCTGAGGAATCTGGCTGTTTTTGTGATTTTCGTAGTCTGTTGTAGGGAATTTCAAGATCATTTTTTCTTCTTGTGTTGTGCTCGTGGATATTTCTTCTGTGTGGCTTGTCTGGTTTGAATTTTTTTATATGTATTATTGCTTTAAGTATGTATAGAGGTATTACAGTGAGGATCCTATCCTGTATGAAGTATGGTTTGCAGTGTGTATTGTGTGGTGAACCATTTATTATTCTTATTATTTTCTTTTGGAGAATTAAAACTTGCACAATGTAGGTCTGCGGGGCTGCTCCCCATGCTATTATTCCATAGCCCATGTGTGATGCAAATAGCGAGTAGTAAGCCATCAGAGCAATTTTGACGTGACAACGTCTTATAAATTGGTTTGCCGGGAGACACTTCAAGAAACTGCGTTACGTTCCCACATTATGCGCTCACAATGAGAGCGAGTGAGAGCGTTCGTTACGGTTCACGGTCGTCTGGAAAGAGCACGAATAGGAGCAGTGGCGAGCAACGCCGCAGCAACCGGAAGCCACTCACCTGGAGAGAGAGTGAAACGGAGCAGTCAACCTGCGCAGGCGCCGCAAGCAATCTCCTGCGACTGCGCCACTACTTCAAAATGTCAAGTCAATGGTTGTCTCTCTCGCTCTTAGGTGGGCGCGGGCTAACCATGCCCGAGTGGAAGGGACGCGTGCCTCTCACTCACTCTCATTGTGAGTTATTATTTCATCCTTCTTCCTACTATACGAATGAATATTCACATTAAAATTATTTTACCACTCAAAGTCGTTGTCACGTAAAACTTTTGCCCGTATACCGACTTTACAGGCAACCAAAACTATCCATGCCATTGTGACTGTCTCATGTGGCTTACCTGAAAAGTCACAAGAAGTTCTGTCGGAGGGAGAAAAGGTTGGAGATGAAGTAAATAAGAATGAGTCAAGTTTTTTTTTGTCAGCTATTGCCTTTATACATAAGATCTACCATATATAAAGGATAAACATAAGCATAAATATATTTCTTGTCTCTGGATCTAAATTGTCAGTAGAAAAGATAGCAGTGTTGCCGATTCTCTGCCTTGTCGTGGGGTCCCATCTGACCGAATCCCAAAAGGTCGAAGAGTATACTTTCCCATATGCTCGAATCCCATCTAGCCGATGAGATTCAATCAATTGCGATGAACTACAACATTTTTCTATCAAATGGGATTCGACTGTTTGAGAATCAGTCAGATGGGAAAATCAAATTTTCGACCTTTTGCGACAGTTAAGATTTTCGGCCAAATGGGATTACTATTAAAACTTTTCGATCATTTGGGATTCGACCATTTGGGAAAGTACAAGTACAACAGTGGCATGCCAAATGACCAATCCTCATTTGGTCAAAATTATTATTTTGTCGCAAAAGATCAAAAATTGAAGAATCCCAAATGGTACAATTGAAACTCATACCACGGAATAAGCATAAGTGCTTCTTTCCTCTGTGCTTATACTTTCCCAAATGGTCGAATCTCAAATGATTGAAAAGTCAACTGTCCCAAAAGGTCGAAGATTTGATTTTCCCATCTGACCGATTCTCAAACAGTCGAATCCCATTTGATAGAAAAATTTTGTAGTTCGTCGCAAATAGTCGAATCTCAAAAGGTCGAAAAGTATTCTTTCCCATATGGTTGAATCCCATCTAGCCGATGAGATTCGATCATTTGTGACTAACAACTAAACTTTTCTACCAAATAGGAATCAACCATTTGGGAATCGGTCAGTTGGGAAAATCAAATCTTTGATCTTTTGTGACAGTTGAGATTTTCGACCAGATGGGATTACTATTAAAACTTTTCGACCATTTGGGAAAGTACAAGTTTCAATTCTACCATTTGGGATTCTTCAATTTTCGATCTTTTGCGACAAAATAATAATTTCGACCAAATGGGAATCAGTCATTTGGCATGCCACTAAACTTGAACTTTCCCAAATGGTCGAAAAGTTTTAATAGTAATCCCATTTGGCCGAAAATCTCAACTGTCGCAAAAGGTCGAGAATTTGATTTTCCCATCTGACCGATTCTCAGTCAAATCCCATTTGATATAAAAATGTTGTAGTTCGTCGCAAATGATCGAATCTCATCGGCTAGATGGGATTTGACCATATGGGAAAGTATACTTTCGACCTTTTGGGATTCGACTATTTGCGACAAACTACAAAACTCTTCTACCTAATAGGATTCGACCATTTGCGATGAACTACAACATTTTTCTATCAATTGGGATTCAACTGTTTGGGAATCGGTCAGATGGGAAAATCAAATCTTCGACCTTTTGCGACAGCTGAGATTTTCGGCCAAATGTGATTACTATTAAAACTTTTCGATCATTTGGGATTCGACCATTTGGGAAAGGACAAGTTTCAATTCTACCATTTGGGATTCTTCAATTTTCGATCTTTTGTGACAAAATAATGATTTCGACCAAATGGGAATCGGTCATTTGGCATGCCACCAAACATAAGCATAAATTCTTGTCTCTGGATCTACATTGTCATTAGAAAAAATATTTCATGGTTGTCACCTAAGCGATCTCTGACCTATAAGGACAGACACGATCAATGATTTCTCACAACTGTGAAGCCAGGATTACTCAATACTTAAGCACACATTATTATAACAATATCATTCCAAGCTCGCAGTCCAAATTTGATCAAAACAGTCATTTTTTATAACACTCTATGAAAGTTTCAGAATGAGTGCAGAGAAATTCCTCAAAAACAGACATACAAATCTTACAAGTTCATTCGTTAGCTGACATCTCAAAATGTTCGGAATAAAAGTTTATATAAAGAGTATCTGAGAACAATTTTTACAAGTATTGAATCTTGTGAAATTCATACGATTTCAACATAATTAATTCTATTGCTATTGATAATAAGAAGATAAGACTAAATCATAGTACAACTGGTCTCGATGAGGTAAAATTGTATAAGCGGGCTGCCTACATTTGAAACAGGATTATTGGACGAGGTTTAACAACTTATTATGAGTAGGAAGGTGAGGGAGTTCCTCAAGAAATTGAAACAAACATTGAAAAATGAAAAGCTCGAGGTTTATAGATTTTTTATTACAACAGTAGATGTATCAAACAAAATAACAAACTATATGATTCCAATCTTGTTTGCTACATCTAATGCGTCGTAATCCCTCGCCAGCCGTACGTATGCCTTCTTCTTACCGTCAGGCCTGCAAACATAACAATAGATTATTCCCATGATATACATTGAATACAAGTTGATGAAATCCAAGTATATCAGATGAAAATTACTTTAGAATAAGTGTATAAAGAATTGACAATAATTAACATTCATTCAGAAATAAAAGTGTTTTCATCTATTTTATCAAAGAGATTCTCACAAATAAATTCATCATAGTGAATGTTACAATGTCAATTTCAAAAAGATGGACTGGAAAATGGAGTAGTTATAGTGAAAGCACTGCAAAAACAATGTTTGCAATTCATACACGCGATAATAGCGTATATATTTTATATGAACTATTCATTTCTGCATATATATTCTGAACAGGTTCAGTTGTTAATAACAAAACTAATGAGAAAATGAGTATGTCAAAGCGAGAAAAAACTTACAAACTAATTCAAATTAAAATCTTACTCAAGGTCTTGGCACATGTTTCCGAAAATCATTGAAAATGCATCATCTAATGTTTGACCCATCCATTCAGTAAGATATTTAGTATTTTCATAGACTGTTCGAAAACTCAAAGAGATTCTCACAAAGAACTCATCATAAGGATGTGTCGGTCGAAACAATACTTCTTACACAATCCAATTTTTTCACTAATCAAATTGACATGTAATGATCAGTCTACATATTTTTATATTAGAACTGAATTGAAAAATATATCTGATGTATCACCAACTTGAAACACATCTGTTCTCATTATTTAAAATGTATTTATACGTTAGAAAAGCACGCATTCAAATTCAGAAAACTTATTATTTATTGTTGCTGACATTCAAATTCATAGAAATTGAAATATCCTTTCAGAATCTGTATAGTATTTTCATAAGATTGCATAAATGCCTCAAAGAGATTCTCACAAAAAATTCATCATTAGGATAATTCAGTCAGACAAATTTTCAAAAAAGTCAATCGCATTTTGTATTTTATCACAATTTATCGCAGCACATTTTATAATAGCAGTTGAGTCATGAAAGTCCTAGTTCCTCTTCAAAGTCAGAATAAATAAGTTCCAAAACATACTGTCCAAGATTATAAATTATCTTGACAAAAATTACCATATTATCATCTATATCTTTTTATACTGATCTCTAAATGTCAAACAAAAATCCCTAACTTAAATTTTATATAAACTACAATGATCAACAGATAACATAATATGATTATTTTTGTATCTATCTATCTTGATTAATTCTAACTTCAAAAATGTGTCACGTTTTTCGGATCAACATATTTTGAGCCATTGAATTTATTGTTAATTGGATTTTGGGGATAATTTCGACTTTTTATATCAACCATTTCAAAATTCACCAGCACATTGTTTAGTTTTAGATTTTGTGAACCGGCAATACAAAAAACTATACATGTTAATCAAGGATTTATTGTTTCCATATCAACTATTTTGAAATTCGAAAATACTTTTTTGTTTTAGAGTAAATGAACTGACGATTGAAAAGTGTACTTGTAAGGAAGGACGTTATTTTCCGAAAAGACACCTTTAACATAATTTATGGAATGCTAGAATAATTTTGTCAGTAATCTATGAAACCCACTCACTAACTTCCAGGTCTGGATTACAACATAAAAGAAGATAATTTTCAACTCAGTGAATGGAAGAATAATATGTCGTACCTGATGAGTGTGTTGACTTTGGCTACATCGATGTCGTACAGTTTCTTGACAGCCGTCTTGATGTGGTGTTTGTTAGCCTTGATGTGAACGACAAATACAAGCGTATTGTTGTCTTCAATCTTCTTCATGGCTGCTTCAGTGGTCAGTGGGAACTTGATTATGTTGTAACCATCCATCCTAAAAAATTAATATTTCAATTATTAGAAAACCAATTTGAATTTAAATTCAATCGAATAACATTTGTCCACATAACACTCACACACTTCACAATAATCAACGACAATTTACAAATGAATAAAATTTTACCAATCACAGAATTACGAGGTGAATCGTTAATGTACTGACACAGCAGGCTACGGTGTTTGATAGACACTTTTCTATCC
Organism: Nilaparvata lugens; assembly: GCF_014356525.2. Classification (NCBI taxonomy): domain Eukaryota; kingdom Metazoa; phylum Arthropoda; class Insecta; order Hemiptera; family Delphacidae; genus Nilaparvata; species Nilaparvata lugens. Next base: position 5,758,763 of record NC_052513.1, read on the forward strand.
TTGTCCACAACCAAATTAGGTAATTTATTGATAAACATTATTTCCAAAATACACTTACTAGATGTTATTTATTGTATACTTTTATTCAAGTATGAGACATTGATGATATAAGATAGCACTTGGCCAGTTGACACAAGGGATTTTCTCATACAATTTTGTGTGAACTACCATTACGATCATGCTTTCGACTTCTATCAACCTAATCACATCTGTGTATTTAAAAAAATCTCTTAAGCTTGTACTGTGCACAGTTGAGTTGCATAGTTAAGATATCACAGATATAGATGAAACAATATAGCCTAATTGTTATTGTATGTATCAATGTATAAATAATTTAATAGTTACAAAGATTAATTAATTTCACTTGCTTCGTTTTGACATCTTGTATTGGTGGATTGCAAACTATCAAGAATTGGATTTGTTATCAATTTTGTTCTTGAAATTTGGTACGGTATCATTTGCCGGCCAAGTTAGCCAAGACGACTAAAGCTTCACACCCTTTATTCTGCTTTCGCTACCGGATCGTGGGTTTGAATCCAACCGTTTGATGTCATCAAATCAACCAAGAGCTTTCCATTGCCCAAAAAGCTTATTTGGGCATCATCCGAAATAAAAATTCATTAGTTTTGATTTGAAATAGAGAATAGATGAAATTATTGCATATTTACTCATGTTCAAACGTTTAAAAATCTTAAACTATTTTCATGGAATGGAGAGAAAATGTACACTAACCTGCTCCTGCTTGGTACAGACTTCCTTGGGTACTTAGGATTCCTGGGTGGCATGAATGTCTTGGGCCTACGGAATTTGACAGTTGTCCTGATCTGCCTTTTCCTTGTACCAGAAGCACGTTTCAACACCTGAAATTAATTGGTGGGTTCACACTTGTTTTGGGTAAACTGCATGCCAAATTTCATGCACATATTTTTCACAACTATTAATGTTTTTATTTTCCAATAACCATCCTATTTTTTCATCAATGTAAGATAAGTAATTTTCCAGTAATATCAAGACATATCCATCAATAAGAAAGCCAAAAATAGTTGACACAATGTCGATAGATCAATATACAGTATTCTCTTACTTCGTTATTAAGGCAAAAAAGGACCCATCGTTCACTAATCAAACAAATTGCATCAAGATTTTGTAATATCATAAAATCTGATCTTATATTATCATAACTCTACTAGATTGAAAGAATATGAGTTTTATCTGAAAGAAGGAAATGGAAAATAATGAAATTATCGAAAGAATTTTATTATCACTATTGGAAAGCGATGCAACGACCATCAAAAGAAATGAACAATTTCCATTATTTATAACAACTGATAAATTTCTCTTGAATTTTTTTAAAATTTCTTACAATCTCAAAGTACCGGGACAACTAGTATTGGAACATATACCCTTCAACTTTGTAATATAGTGTGATCAAAGTTATAAAGTCAGCATCTGATTGGCTTCAGTTTGCTATTCTTGTCTGTCATTAGACATAGCAGATAGCTCTATCCTTTTCTAGCTCCGCACCGTGGCCAAATCGTTTGATGGCTATAAAGAAATAAAATTAACTACTAGAATATTTCAAGTAAAGTAAGAAAATTTATTCTCAAATCATAAAAAAATATTTTTTTGATGAATAAAATATTTTTGAGATAGAATTGATTAGCAAGAATCAACAATTAAAAAAAGATTTTCTGAGCTAACTTGAATCACAGCTAACTACTATGGAAGGCGGTTGAAAAGGAGAGGTGGTAATAATGCCTTCCTATCATTTACATCAACTTAATAACGTTAATCTCACTATAGGTTCATCAAATACGTCCCTTGAATAATCAACTGATTAAAGATAAAACTTGGATGTGAACAATTGTTCATGGTTTGACATTGAGGTGAACGTTCTGTTAACTGAGGATAAATGTTTGCCTTTGGTTCAAGACGTCTGTTAATTTTCCTTTCAATCACTAAATAATCAGGAAAGTTAATGGAAAAACAGCCACAAATAGGCCAAAAAACGTATTTGTCAGATCAGAAAAACCTTAGTTAAAAATAAAGAAAAATTTACAAAAATAAAATTTTAATAAGTAACAGAGTAACACATTATAGCATTCTTTCATCTATAAATAACAACATTTACTTGACAACTTCATTTAAATTTTCGAATAACAATAATTTCATTTTAAGATCTAGCCTAATGCATTTCATGCCATAAAGTTATTATCAATATCTAAAAACAATTGTTTGACAATTTTCAATGATTTCTTTGTCAACATTATAAAAAAATCAATAATTTTGATTCAATGAGTAGATTTACTTTCAAATATGATTTAATCTTCGATCTAACCTAGGTGTGGGTGGTGATGTATTCCATGCTAATTTCCAACTACCATTACCTTGAAAAATTTTGTTCACAATTTTTATATCTTTTCATAGTTGACTTTATAAAACACTTCAATTTTCTGATCTTAACTTGAATTCATTTGATTCAATAAATAAATTTACTTTCAAATTATTTCATCTTCGATCTAACCTAAATTGGATAATGTATGTCATGCTATAAAATTCTCAATATCATTATCTTGAAAAATTTTGTTTGACAATTTTCAATATCTTTTAGTATTCGACTTTATATAAAACACTTCCATTTTAGCAAATCTACTATTATTTGTATTTAATTTTGAATCAATCTTCGCAGTCTTCGTAGAGAAGTTCTTCCAATTCGCCAGTTCGGTACATGCGCTGCACATCACTTCCCCCGCCAATACACTCCCCGTCGACAAACACCCTCGGCACAGTCCTCGCGCCGGTCATCTTGCATAGCACATTCATAATCGCATCACCGTCATGCCTCTTATCAAGCTCAATGGCAGTGAACTTTTCCTTCAATTCTTTGAATATATCCTTTGCTAACTTGCAGGCAGGGCATCTTGTCTTTGAAAAAATGACCACGAAATCTTTGGCTATCAATTCTTCAACACATTTCACAACTGGATCAACTGCGGCCTAATGAAAAAGAAAACAGATGTTTTCCTTCTTTGCAGAATGAGAACATTTAGTGTCCCACAGAAAACTACGCAAACTGTTGTTAATCTAGATGTTTGAATAAGGTTAGTTCGGATTTCACTCCTCCTATGTTCTCTTATCAACTGAGGACTAAGTAGAACATGAATAAAGTTTAGTCACGAGAAAAAGGTTGAAACTTAAACGGCTTAAAGGCAAACGACCTTTTTCTCGTGACCAGCTACCAAATGCAGTAGATCAACCATAACCATATAGGCTAACCAATATCAGTGTGATAAATAAAGATTAATGTTAGTTAGAGTGTAAGAATATCGATTCATTCCTAGCAACAGTTAATAATTGTGGGTAGGACTGTATAACGGAATGTGATTTGATATTCTGATAAAATGTAAGAAAATTTCCGGGAGAGTTATCTGAGTCATGGTGAAACTTCAAAATTTGATTCACAGCTGAGCAGATAGTAATTAAAAAAGTGAAAACGAAAGAGAAGTCAAGATACTGAATTCCAGACTAAATACATTATATGCATGAATGGATTACTGTTCCATAAGATATTGACAAAGCCTTAGTTGGCACGAACATAAGCAGTGAAACACATGTATGGGGGGATATATGATAAGATTCATAACCATTACATTTACTTCTACATTTTGGGGACTTTATTTTAGATTGATTTAGATGAAAGCGATTACCTTCATTTTGATTTTGAGGGCCTTCTTGACGGGAGTCTGGACCTTCACGACCTTGCCGCCCTTCTGTGACTTGGGGTCCACACCGCGCTTTGGCTTGTCGACCTTCTTGACGGTTTTGACCACTGGCTTCTTGCCAGCGGCGGCCGGCTTCGATGCGCCCTTGGCTGCTGGCTTTCCCTTGCCGGCTGCTGCGCCCTTGGCTGTTGCTGCTGCTCCCTTCTTCGCTGACTTTCCCGCAGGCGCTGCTCCCTTAGCAGCTCCCTTCGCAGCAGGAGCAGACTAAAAAACACACATTTAATCAATTATTATTTCAACATTGAAAGAATATTTAGTGTAATAATCTCATTAGTTTAGAACAGCAAAATGATTATGCAAGAAATAAAATTATTACAGACATGTAGTCATTTTTTTTCCAAGTAGTAAACGATTCATGTACGTGCAGACTACCAACAGAATGACAAATTAGTGTGTGTTAATACATCGCAGTTCGAAAAAATTGATCATAGATTTATTATGTTGAAACTAAAAAGTTTAGGTAGGTTTCAAACCACCGGGGAACGATTTACAACTCAATAGCTACTTTCCCAAACAATAGATTTAATCTATTTGCATCATATACATTCAGTTGATTATCGTATTTGGTATTAATATCACTGTTATATTAAAAGGAATGACGTACGACATCAACTGAGTGAATACGATGATACAAATAGATAAGATTTATTGTTTGGGAAAGTTCTTATTTTTGACTAATCGCTTACGCAGCCAAACGCGGTTACGCACCATCGAGAACCCACCTTAAGCAGATATTACTGATAATGGAAGATGAATGGACCAATAGTTTTATGTGGGTTCCGAACAACTGAGAAGCGATTTTACAACTCATATTCAGAGGATATACTAAAAGTATGAAAGTATTCAAAGTATAATTTACAGTAAGTACAAAATAAGCTGACGAGTCATATGATCAAGTATCAGTAGTCTAATTAAGGGCAAACTTAATGTTTCTATAAACGTACCTTCCCTGGCCCAGGCTTTGCAGACACCTTAGCAGATGCAGCTGTTGCTGATTTAGATGCAGCGGGCTTCGCAGCGCCTTTCGCAGCCGCTGGTTTCGCGGCAGCAGCTGCAGGAGCTTTTGCAGCCTTGGGAGCTGCAGCTCCAGACGAGCCAGCCGCAGAACTTCCACCGGCAGCGGCCGGAGCAGTCGCCGGCTTCTTTTCATTTTTCGGCTTTTCTGATTTTTTCTCGGCTTTCGCGCCTGAAAACAAACAAATAAAGCCTTCATTTTTGTCCAAAATATATAAGATTATCCGAACTTCAAATTAATACAGTATTCGACATAAAAAAGTTACTTTTTTATACATTTATTCAGTCATGGACAAATATTACACTTATGTGAGAAGGCGCAACAGGCTTATGACTGTTCTAACAAGCAATATTTCAACAAACACCTTCAATAATAGAATAATTTATCAATACGATTATAAAAACAAGAAGTTATTAAGTTACGTTGTTACAAGTTAGTACTTTACAAGAAGTTGTCAATGAGAAATTATTTAGGGCCGGTTTCCGAGCTCGGGATTCAGGTAAGTTCTAGACTTTAAACAGCTGGCGTCAGAAAATTGGCTTTCCAAAACGGGGCGTAGTCGCAGTAAATAGTTGCAGCAAAATAAATCTTCATTTTCTCATTTCTATAATTGGAAACGTTTTTCCTTGACGTAATGAAACATTCCTGAATAATTCATAATAGCTGAAACTTTACACTATTTTCTCTTTTATTTCTAGTTCAATTTTCTGGTTTTTTGAAATTTAATTTAAACGTGACTTTGACTATGACTACGCCCCGTTTCGGAAAACCAATTTCCTACTCCAACTGTTCAGTCTAGAACTTATTTAATTCCCGAGCTCGGAAACCGGTCCATAAGCTGCGTTTATACAAAAGTTATTACTCTTAGTACCCACACTCCAAGGGACGAAACAGTCACTTTACTTGGCTTTGGAATCGATGTTGAATCTTGATGCCAAATTAAATTGGGAGCTGCATAATCGACCAGGTATGCAGGGGACTGTCTAGAGTAATCTACCTGTTCAGAAAACTGAGAAGCCTCCTGAGTCTCAAGAGGCTTCTAAAGATGTATCATGCGGTGTTTGGCAGTCATGTGCAGTATGGAGTTCTTATCTGGGGCCATTCTCTGCATGCCAATGACATCCTGCTTCTTCAAAAGAAGGCACTGCGGATCCTTACACACAGTGACTTTATTGCCCATTGGCATTGTCAACCCATCTTCAGACGCCTGAAAGTGCACACAGTCTTTGGGCTGTACATACAACTGATCTGGCCTCACTTACCGCAGTGAAGATAAATCGGGCTAACATGATGAGTAGGTGTCAGTGTCAAGTGCATTCATACGGAACCCGCGGAAGGCTACAGTTGGAGATTCCACGCTGTAGGTTGTCAAAAGTGGAGGACTCTCCCAGTGATGGCACTCAAAAAATGTTCAACCTGCTGCCGGGCTCGGTGAGGGATCTTCCTATTGGTGTTTTCAAGAAAAGGCTGTCAAGGTGGCTGATTGAAAGAAGCTATTACAGTATCAGTGATTTCAGTGGGGATAGCTTTGAAGGACTGTGATGCCATGCCATCTTGATTCTCAAGTTCCAAGTTTTTAAATTTATTTTTGACGCAATCTATCCGAAAACACCTGGCTTTCAATCAATCAATCCTTTGGATATTAACAAAATGTTTATTTTTCCGCCCTTATAGATTCTATTAGATTAAATAGAGCTTGAAAAGCATATTATATACCTACAAATCATGTGCATGATAAGTTTTGTTCTATCTAATAGAATCTATAAGGATGGAAAAATAAACATTTTGTTAATAACTTTGGTGTAAACGAAGCTTTAGTGTGCCATTGGATGTTATGGGTGAATGGCAGTTTCTCTAAGTTATTCGATCCTCATATCTTCCAGTGCCATCTTGATGAACCTTGTGTTTTAAATGTAGCTTTACTTTTACTATTGACGAAATCTATGCTTTTATTATAGACTAGTCTAGATTGAGGCTTGTCAACGATTGAATTAAATTGAATTACTGCTCTAATGCTTGCTCACAATATAATCTAATGAAATGATTGTATTTCAAGATTAATCGGGGAATTGACTAACTAAAATTAATTAATCCTGGCTTGTAAAGCTTAAAAGGTTGAATCTACTTTAATAATATTTAGATAGAAAGCTACTTTGCTAATAAGGTTGGATAAAAAAGGTTAGGCCTATATCATCTTACTTTGTATTGTCAAAGAACGAATAATGTAATTGAAAAATACTGCTTCAAGGTTTCGTAAAAACAAATTCTGTTTGTGGGCATTAATGTAGTATGTCACTTAATTGTTTATTGACAATACAAAATGAGCTAACAATTTATGCTATTATAGAATCACACTCACAGCAGCTTCTCATACATCACAGAGAAAGTTTAATATGTGATGCTGCAAGAGTTGTAGCCTACTAATATTCCTAGTTGTACTAAGTTGTTCTAGAATTATAGTGAGCGCATAGGCTACTTATAATAAGCACCCAGTGAATTAATTAGGTACTTTAAATGATCCAATAAATTTTCTATTTAAAAATTGGATAGGCCTAAATTGAGTAACTATCAGGGTAAAAAGATTATTTGATAAAACTTTTTGGGAATTTAATCCACCCTTAGGCTAGACACACAAAAGTTAGTCAAGACAAGACATATTTAGTCACAATACTTCACATAGTTGCTTACGAAGACATGTCTAATTGCAATAACTAGCCTGTGTGTTTTCTTTTATAAGCAACTATGTGAAGTATTGTGACTAATCGTGACTTGTCTTGACTAACTGGAGTGCGCCTACCCTTAGTCAAACATGTCTAAACTAGAAACTCAGGTTCTGACAAAACTTATAAGTTGAACAGATTATGAATTTGATCCAACAAAAAATGTCATATAGATAAGTTATCAGATTAAGACACACGGTTTGAAACGGAATATGATAAATTTATAGAATTGCATCATAAATGTCCTCGATGTATGCTAACCTCAAATGTATACACGTTGTCAGTTACAAGTTAATACAGTAATATACACTATGATAAGATATATCATGAATATGTTTATAGAATGATATCGATTCTAAATATCTTCTAATATGATTAGAGTTAAAGATTTTGACCAGTGAATCAATAAAATTACTATAGAATAATAAATGCACGCCATTGCTGGAAGGAGCTTGCCATGTGGAACAATCTCAAGTGAAATGGATTGAATGATACCAAATTGATGAAATAGTTCTTTAAGAAAATAGAAATTATTAAAACGTAAATGCACTAGAAATAAAATTATAAATATTATTAATTCTTACCGGATTTGTCGCCTGCAGGTTTCGGTTTAGGACCCATCGCATTACAGAACCGGATACACAAGGAAGAATACAGACGTCACAGCAATGGCTACCAGAAAAATTGAAACCTACTTGATCAGAATTTGTTAAATTAGAAATTCAATTTTATGACGATCTATACTTTCAAATTTGATATTCTATATTAAAATGAATATTTTGAGAATATTTCTTATATCATTAATGAGGAAAACCAAGAATATAGGTATGTTATGAGATCATACATTTCAGCCTAAATACTCCAAATTTTTGAAAAATAGGATTAAAAATTGGAATCAAATTATATCGAATGAATTCATAAAATTCTAATTGAATATCATAGAAGAATATATTAAAATGATAATTTAAGATTTCTTGAATAACAATTATTCATTTAGTCAAATGGGGAATTTTGTTGGCTAGCATGGATGCATCACTGCCAAACGCCACTGAACCGTGAATTCAAACGCTGTGTTGTTAATAATAATATGCGGGCTAATTACAGAGCAAAACTGATAGTTTGTTAGGAATAGTTTTTTAATAGTTTATTTTTATTGAGTTGAATGATCCTTCTTGCTTTTTTATGTCCTTAGATTCAACTTTTGTGAATTGCCAAATTAGAATTACCAAAGTCTTAAGCGGTTTATCAAGTTTTAGACGTCTTTTGCTTACAGTATTAGTTACCAGTAAGTTAGGTAGTCGTTTTGTGTATTACCTATAGCAGCAAATTATGAGTCAAAGGAGATCGTCAACATTTAAAATGCTTAGAACTGAAGCACCGTTGGACAGACAAATCGATTTTTTCCCAAGACCATTCAAGAGAGATGCAACACCATATCCTGTTCATGATTTCAATAAACTTTTCAAGGAATACATTACTTCAAAATGTGTGGTGAATGGGCTTAAAATATCAAAAACCATCGTTCTTGGTGATGTTGGTGTCGGAAAAACCTGCCTTGTGAATAGGTGAGATCAAATTCAAATATCAAAATCATAAATTTAAGCTTCGACTAGGCTACTTACTATTTATGTCATATAAATTTAAATTGTTTTAAAAAACTGCATTATACCTATTTCACTTATAAATAGGACTGAATAATACCGTACCGTACCCAAGCTTCACAAACAATTCCTTAAATAATAAATATTATGTTTAGCCTACTCTAATAGTTATATTTTTATTTTCACAGATTTTGCCACCAAGTTTATGACAGGAATTATAAAGCCACAATAGGAGTGGATTTCGAAGTTGAAAGATTTGATATTTTTCAAATACCCTTCAACATGCAAATGTAAGTTTTTACTCACAATAAATCATATCGGTACAACTTCAATACATACCCCGTACCTCTTGAAATCCAAATAATTTGACTGTGAATTATTTCCTTTTCTTTGAATTGAATTAAATTTAGAGCAAGACAAAGACAAATAAAAATTTGAAATTTATTTCTGATCAAATAGTCTAATTCTGTTTTGATTTGAATTGTTTAAAATATCGTCATAGCAAAAATTAGAATGATGAAAATAATTTTCATAACAATGAATTATGTTCAAATTATTATTTGTTTCTAATAGATGGGACACAGCTGGACAGGAGCGGTTCAAGTCAATTGCATCTTCATACTACAGAGGAGCACATAGTAAGTAGCTAATAATGGTCATTAATTATTATTTTATCAGTGCAATTATTTAAATAATTCTAGCGTACGGTATTACTCACAAAGGAAGGGAAAAATACTATGGTGTCCTCATACTATATAATAGCTGTCTCGTCTTAGACTATAGAAGTCAAGAAAAACATAATAAAGTATAAGAGATAGTCATATAATAGTGAGAGCGTCAATTCAAGCCTTTTGATCATTTTCACACGTCCATAATCAATTTTAATAATATATTTAGTCTTAATCCAAATACTCATCTCAATCCAAGTCTCATTCTATATTGGATCGAAAAGGATTTGTAGAATAGTATATTATGAAACATGTATGGAGAGAAAAAAGTAGGCATTCATCAGTTCACTCACAAACTCCTAATGAGCAATGATAACTAACTGAAAAATAATGTATAAGTGACATGATAATGTGAACCACTAAGGGGTAGTGATGGAACTTATTACCAAGGGAATTGTAGAAGCTCGATCTGGAGCAAAATTCTCTCTAATTGGAGAGAAAAAGGTAGAAATTTATCAGTTCACTCACAAAATCCTAATGAGCAATGATAACTAACTAAAAAATAATGTAGTAGTGACATGATAATGTGAACCACTAAGGGGTAGTGAAGCAATTTATTACCAAGGGAATTGTAGAAGCTCGATTTTAATTATGAATGTTTTTTGGCTTTCAGGCGTAGTTGTTGTGTTTGAAATGAGTAAACTGATGACACTATCACACTGTGCGCAATGGATGCAGGATGCTCTTCAATGGACACAACAGCATGCTTATGGAAGGCCACATTGCTTTTTAGTCGGAACCAAAATGGACCTACTGGTGTGTATAATAGTTGATTTATCCATTTTAAAATTTCACACACAACAAAAAACCGCTTCACGCAAAAATCATCCTGACAAAGCGGAAATATATTACATTATTCAATAAAAAAAGGATGCTGGAAATTCCTATTCAATTAAACTCAAAAATACGGTAGCCTTATTGAAATACATAGGAAACATTTTTAAATAATAATTTTGTTCATCACTTTTTGCTATTAAAAAAAACGACTAGCAGTCAGATTTTTTCCAATAATGAATTAATCACTCACTGTGACGAGATCTTTCGGCAGGTCCGCCATCTTCCTGGTTGTCAACCTCTCGTGAGTGATTAATTCATTTATTGTAAAAATCTGACTGCTAGTCGTTCTTTTTAATAGCGAAAAGTGATTCAATAATGAGCAGTTCATGAATGAAAACAACATTGAAGATTATTTTTTTAAATACATCAACTTATTTATGAATCCGTTTTGAACTATTTTTGACGACACTAGGTACAGTGTAAATGTACATTTTCAACACTGAAAATAGATTCTTTTTAAATCTGAAAGCACTCCACACGTGAGTACTAGTTTTTAATAACTAATATTCAAAAATTAGACTGTAGTGTCCTCAAAAATAGATCATAACGGATTATTAACTTGCAGTTCGTCATGGATAGTGAAATAGATGAGTATTACCAATGAAATCGAATACAGTGAATATGCTGGGGTCCACTCTGAGAATAGTCTATTTCCATCTAGCCTATATTAATTTAATTGAATCAGTATTTTGTTCCATCCTCCTTAAAGCCAACGCTTACAGCAGCAGACAGACGGAGACCAACCGTCTGCATGCAGACGTATGGAGAGAGAAGGGTGTCTGTGTGCCATGCAATATTTAAACACCTGTGGATAGATTTTTTTATTTTTCCTCTGTCTGCAGACGTCTGTGTGAGATCGCCTTTATTCTTCACCGTAATCTTTTTCTACAGTCATCGTCTGCCTATAATAAACGTGTGATACAAATAGCAGACGTATGTGTGCGTTCACCTTTATTCTCTACCGTAATCTTTTTCCACAGTCGCCGTCCGCCTACGAACGTGTAATACAAATAGCATCGAAGGAAGCTGCGCGTTCGAGGCTGAACTGTGGGCGGTGTCATCGCAGTCGGGCGAAAACGTCAACGAACTTTTCAACCGCATAGCCGCGCTCGCCTTCCAAGCTAACGTCTGCAGGGAGATGGCCGTAGTCGATAGGAGCATATCCATTGGAAGCATACAGAAAGGTGAATATCTGAGAGAAATATTTATTGTGATCTAATTTTCTAAAGTAAGATGCGCTTATATGATTCGCGAATCAGGTTTCAAATTTATAAAATAATTATAATACACATTAATGAGTATTATCAATTATAATAATCAATGTCATCGTGCCAAATATATTGTTCAAAAAATCATAGTTACCGAAAGAACATTACATTTTTATTTATAGGAGGCTACCACTTTCATTGAAATGAAAAATTCATAGGCCTATCAAGGTACACTTTTTATATTTTATTGCGTGAGACATTACATCTCTTTATAGTCATTATCAAATGCCAAGGGTTTCATTAAAAATATCATCAAAGTAACCTTTTAATATTTCATGGTATTTTAAAGCTCATTAGTCATTACATTTTGGTGTTATTTTTATTTTAACATCGAAAGAATGTATGGTGACACTTCAAAATCCTCAAATAATTGTGGAGTTGTATCGCTACAGTTCTGATTCAACAGATTTACGTTATTTTATACTGCGTACAAAATTACTACAAACTTGGAGGAATCTGCGGCGCAGAGAAATGGAGGGAGATCAACCAATTACAGTGATGAATAGATTCACAGGTGGAAGCGCCATGGTGGAAGAGTCATGGATTAGAGTCAGTCGAGTCAGTGCTTGCAGAGAGGAAACTTCTCAAGTTTAACATGAGCGCTTGAATACTCACTGGAAATTAGATAACGCTGGCCGGTTCACAACGGCAACATAGCCGCCGTTGTATCCCTGCCGCTCTATGCCTTCTCTGCCGCGCATGTTCATCCCAAGTAAGAAGTAATTTTGTACAGAGTATGGTGTGCCTACTGGAACATTTGATATCTACTCTTGTAGTATTCTAGTAGTAAATTAGAATACGTGTGATTTCTGTTCTTGAAGAGATCCGAAGTTGTTTCACAAAAACGTTTTATGAACAATTTTACTATCAAATTGAATAAGAATACTAAGAAATTGTCAAAACCACAGATTTATTGATACTTAGAAAGTATCTTATACTTCAAAGATACTTAGTTTCTAGGTATCAATAAATCTGTGGTTTTGACAATTTCTTAGTATTCTTATTTAATATAAATAATTACCACAATATCAACTTCTCAACTACACAAAAAAATTACTATCACCATATTTTGGGATGAAAAATAATTTGATATCATAAATTTTAATTTCCGTATGATGGCGGATACCTGGATGTAAATTTTAATATCACTCTTTTTCAGATAAAGGAGTGACAGAGAGCATTAAATTAACTGACACAACCAACATGAAAAAGAAGTGCTCCGGCTCGAGAGGATGTTTCACATTTTAGTGAGGTCACATTTTAATTGATATTGATGGAATACTTTAGTTTGTTTTGAACTATCAAAGTATGAGGTTTCTAATATAGGCTATTATACACTTGATTCCAACTTTAGTCTAATAGCTAATTTACAATAATAAGAAACAAAACGATTGACAGTAAAATCAGTATGAAATCTCATTTATAAAAGCAGCTAGTCTTCAATACATAGTTTCTATATGTATTTAATTTGTGTTGATGATTTAGAAAAAATATATTCCAAGGAAGGTTTCTGTTCAATTTATATTAAGTGCAATTTGTATAAATTATATTAAATTTTAGATCTATTGGTCGAATAATGATATAATAGTAAATAGTATAAGCCAAATAAATAATATTATGATCTCAAAGAGCTGGTGAAAGTCAAATATTTTTATGTTTATATAATTAATTTTTTTACTATATGTTAGAGAGTATTATACAGAAAGGTTTTCAGAAGTTTTAATCAGCACCAATAATAGTGTTATATTTTCATCTAGATTAAGAACTCCTCAAATCTATTTATTATACTAAAAGAATACATTTTTAATCATAGTGTTAGTAATATAATAGTCTTTAATTTTGCATATTTTAGTTTTTTAATGCACAATTTCAATATAATATTAGTTTTCATGTTTTTGGCACATAGAATCAACAATTTTGTTAGAATAAGGTAGGCTACTTACGGTACCTAACGAGAAGTATTTATATGAATAATGGAATCAAGACTCTGAGTAAATTCCGACAGTAATTAATCAACATGATTGACATAAAGAGACTGAGAAGTGCCTGAGTTTAGAAAATAAAATGTTACACTGTAAATGTAAACACCATAGAACCTAGTTTTTCTAAATTGATGTACCGTAATATTCAATAATTTCAACTCAACTTTTCTGACTGATATTAAGTTAGTATTGTATTGTATCATGATGAAATAAAACAATTATTTGATACAGATAAGCTGAAGAAGATTATGTTATCTTCATACGATAATAATGTCATGACTTTTTTATTAATACAATCATTGAATATGTGTCGTAATAATATACATGTAGCCTAAATAATAATATGTTGATTCCATATTCCATAGAATTTTTACCTCAGAATAAACAACCTAGTATAAACGTTTTCTCTGGTAGTAAATAGCTCTACATACCTAGTTTTCATAAAAAGTTTGTATAAACTACGTATTTGTTAGTATAGTATACGTCCGATAATATAATGTAGTATTTTGATAGTCTTATTTCTAATGTGTTTGAGTTTTCCATACACTTACTCCTGTGCAATAAAATATCAAGTCATTTTTTTCAATAAAAAATCAAATTGAATACAGTATGATTGAAGTAAAATAGGATGATAATATTTTGTACAACACAGGTTTATGAGAATAATAAAAGAATATTTCATATTTAAATTCTTATTCCATGCTGTCAATCAACCTTTACCATTGAATAAAACTTGAAAATTTCAAATTTCTGAATACAATTCATTTATTTGAAAACACTTCGTTAATGATAGAAAATTGGTCCAATTTATTATGATAAATAAATGAGGCAAATATTTTGTTAATCGGAGTTTACTAACAGAAGTAAGTATCAACTTATCATAAAATTGATAAATTTCTTTTTTTGTCTAAACGCAGAAAATTAACTATATTCAATTGAGCAACTGGACGAGCCAATTAACTTGACAGAGTCGATCAAATTTAGTTGCTCATTAATAATCAGAGCTATTCAATTTTAAAGTGAACCACTTGAATGATGTTTGGTATTTCACATGCAAATGTCGCAATGAATAAATTATATCCAGTATCACGTGAAACCTACTGGAGAACCATCCAGCAAATCACAGCGTAACAATTTTGCATGATGCAGAAGTTTTAGGTATCGCACGTAAAAAGATATTCACTGCCTTATACACAGCTTAATAGAAACATGATAATAAAAATCGATCATGCAGTTATTTCAGAGTAATTCATCATCATTATTACAAACATATTTATAATAGTGAGTGCTGCTGATAAGAATCCAGGAATCAGGTAAAATTCTATATAACGTTTTATTTGAAATAAAACAATCTTCTAATATATACACAGTACTAGTAATCATGGATTTTTATTAATATGACTATTAATACCTCAAAATGAATTGAGAATTTCAGATAATACTGTATATTTACATAAGGGAAATGAAATGCATTAAAATAGAAATTTAATACTATAATTACCTCACTTATTGTGGAGTTTCTTTGGAAACTCACTCTTTTGGACTGCCAAAGATAAAATATTCTTATTCATTACAAGTACTAGTAGTTCTGTAAACAGTAGACCTCGCGCAGTTATAAACCACAGCCTCCTCTTATACTGTCCATCAGAGTAAATCCTGTCTGTATGTCGTGTCGGCGAGATATCGGTGTGAAAACGGCTAATGGCTGTTGGAGTTGATGTATCAAAAATGCTAACATCAAAAGCTTATCTCCTTCAAGACATACTGGCAACAGGACAGCCCGAGTTCAAAGCAGAGAAAGGTCGAGAGACAATACTATGTTATTTTAGTTATCAATTGCATGCGTTATTGCAATTTTATAGTGCATAAAAATTGCATTCAATGAGACATGCAATTAATAGTCCACATGGCAGCTGATTTTTCACCAAGTTACATTAAGATATTGAATCGCATGCGTCATGGCATGCAATTTATAATCCACTTGACAGCTGATTTATGATGAATAATTCTATAGTCTGATTTTTACTGTAATATTGGCGTATGAAGGAGACTCCTTTCCCTTTTATATTATCCTTGAAATGAAAAAAATCCAAAATCTTGTATATACGTCGACGCGCAATTTAAAAGGAACATAACTGTCAAATTTCATGAGAATCTATTGCTGCGTTTCGCCTTAAATGCGGAACATTTAAACATAAATATAAACATTTAAACATATAAACATAAAGAGAAATGCAAAACCGTCGACTTGAATCTTAGACCTCACTTCGCTCGGTCAAAAATGCATTCAATAAAATCCACAATAGAGTTCAAATTAAATTTGATACATTAACTTATATGAAAGAGAATTGAGTTTAGAAAAAATGAATAATGAGGAGAATAAAATGAAGTACTGTACTGTGTTTTACATAGTGTTGAATGAAAAAATTGTAAGTGCTGTATGAGAAACAGTAACTTATAGCCTATTCTGAAGGAGATGAATTTGAATTATTATTCTTTTAAAGTACATCATAAGAATGATAGCATGATTCTAACAGGTCCTCAACAAGTGAGCTGCATCAAAGATTGGATGAGCTGAGTTATGGGATGGAAATCACCTATTTGATTGAAGATATACTAAAGCATGTACCTGATATCAATTGCTTGGCTAGAATTTGCGATGAGACTTATGAACAATACTTTGAACAGTATTTCTTCTTGAAGTTGGGCTACAAAACTGTGTTCAATGTGAGTATAGTGTTGAAATACCAAAAAAACTAGATTATTGTTTTCAAAAGTTGTAAAACAGCAGTTACATAAAATCCAAGCATACAATATATCGAAATTGGTATTCATTGCACTTGTAAAAAAGTGAATTCGTGTTTTGTTTGGTGAAAAGTCCCTTGAGGGAATCGTGCTTTGTGAATTGTTACAAATTACATTCTTTGCAGAAACACACCTCAAGTTTGCACGATTTGAACGAATTATTTTTGTACTCAATAGTTTTGAGATGATGGATCAAAGATTTAAATTCTGAAAATGAATTAGAAGACACAATTATTTATATTTTCAGGTGCTAATTGACGAAGCGGAGGATCTCTTAGCACCCAACTACAAAACACTGGTGATGATTCAAGAGATTCGTAGAGCCGGCTGTAATGTTTATTTCATTCTATTAGCGAATGGTGATCAAGCAGCTAGATTCCTACGATTTGGGGACAGGTGAATTTAATGTGGTAAAATATATTTTTTTTCGCTCATACTAAATTAAAACTGTGATCGGATAGAATTGTTAGAATAAAACAATTACAATGCTAAGTTCATACAACTACAGTAATCAGAATGACCAATAGCTTGATAGCTCAAGAATAAATGTAAATAGAGGATCATTTTTTGATCATAAGAGATCATTGTATAATGTATACAAACTCAAGAGATTGATTTTGAATGTAAAATTCATCTTTATTTTACTCAGATACATTTTATATGATAAATCAAGTTTTCCCAATGCATTGTTGTAAATTTGATAGATTATCATTAATCAAGATTATCAATTTTCAAGTATTGTCATCTCTATTTTAGACTATGAGTTCTAAATTACTAACAGTATCAACTTTCTAATGTTTATTTCTAGACATAGGATTCTCGACACAAGAGCGAATTTCCTAATGATCTATGATACTAGACTTTTCAATAAGGATCTACATTACCTTTGGAAAAAAATAGTCAACATAGTATTCTTCAGAAGATATGGAACGACAAAGAGATTCGAATTGACTACAGTTCCTTTTCCAGCACCCATAAAGAAAACTTTGGTACCAAAAAGGATAAATTCTTGGTTCAATGGAAAATTTCAGGTGATGATCGATTCAATTAAAAATTTAGAAATTGGAAAATGCTTGGTTATAATTTGTTACAAAATAATAATACCTCAACATTTTTTGAATGTTGAAAATTCTCTAGTATGAATCTCATCATCATTGGACTCGTTTAAACAATTGAAATTATAGAACAGGATAACGAGAATGAGTTATAGTAGGGTATTTCATTGTATCCTTTTTTGTATTCCTTGAATTCAACACAAAAATTATCGTGAATATTTTACAACTGATTAAAAATACAATGTGATTAAAAATTTTAATGTATTTTGATAAAAAATGTGAGATTCTCCTAAAATATCAATATTGTCAAGTATCCCATCAAAAGCTATTTTATTTTTTTAATTTTTATAACTGTATTATAATATTGTAAAACATGGCAGTGTTGTGAATAAATTTCAATATCATTCATAGTTGAGAATGATATTGTATGTATCAATGTATAAATAAATGAATATCAATTTCAATTATTAGTACGGTAGTTCACAAACTAGTACCGGTATTATGTTTCCTTTCTTTTGCACTGGTTAATTGTACTGATTTATTTCAGAACATAATGGGGTTGTACAGAGATAAAACAACAAATCTGAACCAACAGACTTTGAACGTAGTGGTGATAGATCACATTCCATCCGTTGTTAAAACTAAATCTGAGAATAGATTAGATGTTGTGGAGTTGGACAGTCCACAAAAACAGAAAGTCAGAGGGCTAGAAATACAGGTACCGTATTGATAAATCTCAATTTCTAAATTATTTAGATTTGGCTTCACCACAGAATATGATAGACATGGAGATATTTATATTAATATAATGGTTATTTGTTTTTCTTGCTGCATAGAGTACCCAATCATGAGTTGGACAGAAATTCAATATGTTTGAACAGATTCCTCACATTGGTTCCTTAAATTTCTGCAATAGAATAACGTTATTTCTGTTGCAACAGATGCTGAAAACATTACTATCAATTCTCAAATTTAAGTCATACATCTGCAAAACATTCAAACTCTTTTGAAACATTCCTCACACTGATCCCTTGAATATTTTGCGATAAAATAACGTTTGTTCTGTTGCAACATTTCCTGAAAACCCCGCAATCGGGTTTCAAGTTTAAGTCGAACATCTACATGACATTCAACTTTTTTGAGAGCATTCCTCACATTGGTTCAATTGATTTTGGGGGAAAGGTATAATTTACTAGTGACCAAGTCAAATTTGTATGGGAAAATATCCCATTCGATTAGCTAGCGAAGCCGTTTGGTTGCACCAGCTCTATGAGGCCGAGTGTTCATGGACCACGGCGATTCCGAAAGTCATTTCAACTGACATCTTTGATTTTTAGACACAGTTCATGTACAAAATCGTCAATCATAATGTTTCCTGCGTAAACTTGAACCATTCTTCATTATATTTATGCTGAAATATTGCCTTTTGCTTGCAAAAACGAGTAACGCTACAAAACTAGCAGTTGGCGGTAGACTCAAGTGAAGCGGCCATGTTTCTGGGTCTATAACTCGACAACAATTGACGATCTGGCCGCACCGATTACAGGGCGTTTGGTGGGGATGTTTTCAGCTCTGGAGATCGCCTCCCTACCATTTCTCTGAGTCGTATGATATGTGGTCGGGGGTTGAAAAATGATCCTCGTACATAAAATTCAACTTTTTTGACAACATTCCTCAAATTGGTTTCTTTGCAATGAAATATAGTTAGTTCTTTTTATTTATTTATTTATTATTTAGTTAGTTCTTTTGCAACAGATGATGAAAACTAACCCTACAATCGGGTTTCAAGTTCAAATCGTAAATCTACATGACATTCTACTTTTTTGAAAGCATCCCCCCTCATATTGGCACCTTTTTCATCCTCTTCCTCCTCCTCTTTTTCTTCTGTTTTAATAAAATAACGTTAGTTCTGTTGCAACAGATGCAGAAAACACTACAATCGGTTCTCAAAGTCAAATCGTACATCTACATGACATTGAACTTTTTCGAAAAAGCATCTCCCCTCACATTGGTACCTTCTTCATCCTCTTTTTCCTCCTTCCCCTTCTCCTCTTTTTTCTGTTTTAATAAAATAACGTTAGTTCTGTTGCAACAGATGCAGAAAACACTACAATCGGTTCTCAAGTCAAATCGTACATCTACATGACAATTCAACTTTTTTGAAAGCACAAATTGGCCTCTTCTTCTTCTTCTTCCTCTTCCTCCTCCACCTCCTCCTTTCCCTTCTCTTTTTCTTCAATAAAATAACATTCGCTCGTTTCCAACAGATGCTGAAAACGCTACAATCGGTTCTGAAGTTTAGGTCGTACATCTACATGACAGCCAACAGTGATACGGAGGCCTGGGGAAGGAAGCAGCTGAACGGGAGCTACTCAGGCCTGCTGGGAGAGGTATGGGGAGGTCGAGCTGACATAGCTCTCGGCAACCTCTACTACACCTCATATCATCTGGACCTCATGGACCTCACTGTGCCTTATGCCACGCAATGCCTCACGTTTCTCACTCCCGAGTCGCTGACTGACAACTCCTGGCAAACCCTCATCCTGCCATTCAAGTGAGTCTGATGAAAATACAATAATTAAGTTATATATTACAAAACAATTAGTATGGTTTAGTGTGGAAATAAAATTACCAATCATTTTACTAAGGTGATTAGTTAGAATTAATTGGAAAATACAAATCTTAATATAAGTCAAGTAAGCTAGTCAAATAAGTCGAATATTTCAGTTTAAAATCAAATGCTCAACTATTTTACAATAGAGATAATTTGGAATTGATTGGAAAGTTCAAATAAAAAGCTTAGAGTTCTTATGGAAATAAGAGTGAAGGAAGGAATTATTGAATAGCTTGATAGTTATTGCAAATGTGATAACTAATTATTAGTTAATTAATTGAATAATGAGTGATGAAATAATAGTACTTGAAATTATAATAGAAATAATGCTGATCGGCTCATCAACAGAAGAAGAAGATTAATTGTAAACAGAAAAATTAGGAATACTTTTGATATGGAAGAAAATGCAAGCTCGAGTAGGCTACTAAGAGAAGTTCCAAAAAAGTATAGGAAATTCAGATCATAGTTAAATATAGTAGATAGTTAGAAATATAGTACATAGTTAGATCAAAGTTATATTTTCCACTGTAAAGTTACTTCCAAGATTTAATATCCTTCCAATACATTGACCAGGTGGTTTTGATTCGTTTTGAATTACTGCTGGCCTCAATGAAGAAAATAGAGAATAGTAAGTTGCAAATATAGTAGAGTAGCAAAAGCTTCTCTGGAGTATTGGAGAAATCTAAATCAGGGTGTACATTTTCATTTATTGAATGTTTCATATTCTTCAGAAAAAAGGTTATCAAAATACTATTTTCATCTTTTACATGATCTACAATGATTCTTGATTACTATGTTTATTATAACTTTTTGCATTATCCACAAAAAAAGATCAAGCCGCCTCCAGTAATGACAGACAAATCAGCAGATAAGCTCCAGCAATAGTGAATAGAAGTCCTACTCAATACTTTTACACTTCATTTTTGTGTTTCAGATCGAATATGTGGATTGGAATTATCACCACTCTAGTCGTGGGAGGCATATGCTTCTTTAGCCTGGCAAATGTATATCACCACATACAAAACAACGACGATAAACGACTTCAAATAAACAAGATGAAAAAGCAACTGAAGATACTTAAAAGTTCTATAAGCAATTCAATTAAAAGATTGAGTCAGGTTCATTGTATTGCGAGGCTGATAAATGAAATCGAAGATAAATTTGGGAGGACACAGAAAATTAGAAGAAGTGGATTATCAGGGAAGAATGGGATGTACTCCAATATTGAAGAAAACTTGGACTTGGAGGAGCATGATGGACTGTATCTGTTTGACTCCATTGATAACGGACTTTTATACACATTCAGTATGCTAACTTTGGTTTCATTGCCGAAACTCCCGACTGGCTGGGCTCTGCGTGTCATGACCGGTTGCTGGTGGATGTATTGCCTGCTAATTGTGGTTGCCTACAGGGCTAGCATGACTGCTATACTAGCGAATCCAATGCCCAGGTAAGTCCAAACAATATACAGATTGAAATTTAAAATAACGATAATGAATCATTACACTAAAATCAAATTCAAATTGATATTACTTTTATTGAATCAGTATGGCACAAGAATGATATAAATAAAATGACAACCAGGAAGATGGCGAACCTGCCGAAAAATCTTGTTGTCACAGTAAGTGATTAATTCATTTATTGAAAAATTTGACTGCTAGTCGTTCTTTTAAATAGCAAAAATTGATTTAATAATAAGCAGTTCGTGATGGAAAACAATATTGAAAAATAAATAAATAATTTCAAAACTATCATGACCGGTTTCACCAAGCTCGTTCAAGGCATTTGAATATGATCAAACTGGCTAACCGGGTACGCTTTACAGGATTTAACGATAGCAAGTTTCTATGACAATAGTTACTATTGTCATATGAATCATAATACGTTCCAGTGCACTCGTGAATTGTCCCGTATTTGACCATAGTCAAATGTCTTGATCAAGCTTGATGAAACTGGAGAACAAGGCCATAGGATCAACTCACACCGACGCGACTCAGGTCGAGAAGAGACACGACTCTAGTCGAGAGCATGTGTTTCCAAATGGTGACACTCAGATCAGTCGATTCTAGTCTCCGCGACGACACCATTTGAAAACACATGCTCACGACTAGAGTCGAGTCTCTTCTCGACCTGAGTAGCGTAAGTGTGAGTTGAGCCTTGAATTTATAATCCAGGTTTACAAGGAAATATGGTCGAATATATTTTGTTACATTCCGGGTTTAAACCAACACCTGATTTATGGAGGACACTGCTGGCTCTATTTGTACCTACAAACGTTGTCTTACTAGATGGCTCTCAGAAATTGGTAGTGACGCAACATCACAGCTAATTCAATCAGCCTATGAACACTGAGCTCAGTCTGGGGGATCTTTGATATTCATCATCTGGAGAAGCAGGGTTTCTATGTCCGTTTAAACCCAGATGGTACAGACCTCAAGAAATGAAGACTGTCATACATGACATCAAAACCTATTCAATTTTTGAAATATTATTTTGTGAATTGGAAATCTGGTCGCGGATTTAATTATTAAATATAATTGATAAAGCGAGAAGATCTCCAATGTACAAAGATGAAACGTGTTTTATCACGTTTCGTGAAGGCAATATTATGGGTTTTAGCTCCATGCTATACAAACAAGAGTAAGTTGACTTTTGGTCTGTGAATCAAGGCTGCATGTGTTATTCACATAAATAGATTTGGAATTTTTCTTTCGAGGCCCGTATTACTTTGAATCATTTGTGAAGTTAGTTGTTGAGTTAAGGCATTGGTTACCTGAAGGATTCTGTCTTGAGAATTCAATTATAGGCTGTCGCAGTCCGGGCAGTTTAAACCTACATAATTGTATTTTCAGGATTTGAATCTTGTAGGGAAAGCTGGTGTTTTTGATTCAATCAACTGGCAGAGTTTTTTTTATATATTTTTTTAATTTTAAATTCGGGAGTGTTTTAACTGGACCTTGAAGAGCAGGCCAAGGGACTCTTGTTAAGGTAAAGTAAGATAATAGTTAATTGTACATTTTTTTAATTTTTCAGATCTTTAATTCTAAATAGTAATTTTTGTTTTATTTTATTATTATCATAAACTGAACGATCACAGATCAGCAAAGCGAGTAGCCCCTGAAATATTCATCTGATTATTATTTCGTAATAAATTCTAATTATAATTCTAATTTCGTAATAAAATAATTTACTGATTTGTTTTTAATATCAAAAACCTGTACGATCTTTTCTTGTTTTTCATTTTCCCACCCTTACATATTTGGTGAAGGCACATCTTGCTTCCATATTTGGTGGAGGTTTCTCCCGCCGTTCCTCAGCCTGCTTACAAGACGTTAAAAATGTTCCCAAGTTTGAAAAATCAACAAATGATAGATTAGTGATTTGTTTTAGGGTGATGACTGACTCAGTGGAGGTTGATTGTTGATTTGTTTCAACCGAGATGGTACAGATCTCATACGGGCCTCAAGAAATAAAGACGTTAAAAATGATCCCAAGTTTGAAAAATCAACAAATGATAAGTGATTTGTTTTAGGGTGATGATCGACTCAGTGGAGCAGTTGGCTGTGAGCACGGTGAGATGTGGCGGCTGGGGCGAAGAGAACAAAAAGTCGTTCATCAGCTCGATTGACCCGGCTGGGAGGGAGATCGGTCGCAAGTTCGACATAATCGACGACCCCTTGGCGGCCAACGCCTTGGCAAGGATTGCCGATGGCCAGTTCGCTTACTATGACAACATCTACTGGTTGCAGGATGCGCGTGTCAAGTATTGGATTAGTTTGGCACGCGGTAGAGCTGGCGATCTACTAAATGTAACCGGTGAGTGAGATAAGTAGACAGGAGGAATGTGAATGTACAGTTATGTTCATATATTTCAAGTAAAAAAATAAAGCAGACTAGTGAGTGACAGAAAAATTAAAAAATGTGAGTTTGGATGTAACAGATATGTTCCAATAAAAATGATTATATAATTAAGAAAACATTCCATTTCATGAAAATTAAAACGAAGTACGGTACGTTTTCAAAAGTGCAATTAATGACAATATGAATATCAGAATGATTGGGAGAGAAGTAGAAGAGAGGCTAAACTTGAGCTACTTGTCTCCCAAATTTTCATAAAATGAAGTCCTAAAAACGTTAAAAATAGTGATATTAATGTAATACCAAATCGTAGCCTATAAATGTAGGCTATAAGGATATTTATAATGAATTACAAACCAAAATACTTAATCTCAATCATTAAAATTTATTAGTAAATCATGGAAAATATAACTTCTTGATGAATGAAATATGATTATTATTAACAAGAATCATATCAGATATTCCGGTAAGACTTGAATCATAGCTACAGATGCGGCTAAAACAGTTAGTTACAAATGTGATCTGACAAGTTGATATCTAGTTCTTCGGTCTGGTTGAAGGAAAGAGAAGGTGGTTGGAGTCGTGCCTGGCTGTTAGACTCAAATAGCTGGCAACAACTCAGCTGGATGATCAAATGTTATTGCTATGCATAGTAAAGTATTGATGCTGTGGAAGGGGTAAATCGGTTCACGGATCAACTCAACTCGTGAGACCATGACTGTATTCTACCACAGAAGGCGGTGGGAATATGAAACCTGGCAACTCAGCACTCCACTGACTTTATAACGTGAGTATGAATTTCAATGAATTGTGTTCTGTGTATCAATAAATAAATCTTTGGAGCAATATCACTAACAGAGATATATGGATTACATTGGTAATTTGACTTAATTAATTTGCAGATGAGCAGAACAGCACAGAAACCAATCTGGTTGCCACAAAACTACAGCACAACCTGCACATAATGAGCGACTGCGTCATCAACATGCCAATCTCGCTGGGACTGCAGAAGAACTCGCCACTCAAACCGCAGATGGACAAGTTCATCAGGTCCCTGATCGAGGCAGGCCTGGTCCAGAAATGGCTGGCAGACGTCATGCTGGACACCATGATAATGGAGGCCAAGAGTCCGCTGGGCAACGACCAGGAAAACATCAAAGCTCTCGTTGATCTGCCGAAACTCTACGCCGGATTTGTGGCGCTGTTCATCGGTTACGGAATCAGTATACTTTTTCTCATACTGGAGCTAGTGCATTGGATGTGTATCGTCAAGAAGGACCCAACGTTCGACAAGTATGATTTGAAAAAGTATTATCATTTAAAATAATATTGAAATCTTAATGAAATTAATATGATCATTTGATGAAAGTATTATCAATATAGATCCAGGTGAAGACAACACCTTCACTTCACGTTCGACAAGTTTAATTTGAACAAGTATTATTGCTGCGATGCATGATATTATATACCATTTTTAATAAGGATTGAGACAATAATGATATGATTATCTGATGAAAATATTATCATTCAAGATAAATAATGGACACCACCTTTACTTCACGGTCGACAACTTCAATTTCAACAAATATCATCATTTGCGATTCATAATAGATACCATTTTTACTAAGGAACACATTTCACGAATTTTAAAGCTTGAAAAACAC
The DNA here is from genome assembly GCF_014356525.2 of Nilaparvata lugens. Classification (NCBI taxonomy): domain Eukaryota; kingdom Metazoa; phylum Arthropoda; class Insecta; order Hemiptera; family Delphacidae; genus Nilaparvata; species Nilaparvata lugens. The sequence goes on from NC_052513.1 coordinate 5,784,692, forward strand.
CATAGATTCTCTAGGTGGAATCTTACACACTCAATAATGCCCAGGGAAGGTCTGCCTTAGAAATCCTGTAGCTTCTCTCGATGAGAAAGGCATGTTGGAGCCATAAAGATTGAGGTTGATATGTCGTCTTCTCAATTTTCGCAGAAGTCTCGCAGCATTGTAAGATAACAATCTGTATTAACTAAATTTTTCTCGAATAAAGTAAAAGTAATCTCGAGAAACACTAATTCCACACCAAAGACTAAATTAATCGGCAACGCTACAAAAACAGCAATTGCTGGCAACGTAAAACTGCAATATTTGTACATTAACGTTCCCTACATGCCAAATAAAGTAAGGTTAGTCCTATCTCTTGCACGGTACTCCGTCATCAACTTCTCACAACGTCTACAGAAGTGTTTGGACAAATGCAGACCCCACTTTAGTGTTCTTTTTTGTACGTAATTGATGTTATAATGTTTTCCTCTCTGATTATTGAAATGAAAACTTTCAAGGTACGAACTTTAAGAAAATTAAATTTGAATTCCATTTGAAATGTGTAATTGCATTTTCAAACTATCCATACTTCATTGCCCAGTACTTTACCAAGTATGAGGTATTGAAAATTGAGCCATTATTTTTAAATACTCTGTATAACAACTATAAATGAAAAAGTTCCTCATATCTGACTTCAATGAAGCCACAGGAAATAAAAATGAAATGGGTTGAAATAACATCACATATTTTCATTGACAATGTATTTTCTAACTTTATTTACAAATTTCTACAGATATTATAAACAGATTTTGGTTGGCATCATGCGAATTTTCAAAAATATATCAATCTTTACCAAATATTTAGAAGTACAAAAAGTAATGTACTTCTAATCTCACTTCCAAAAGGAAACCTTCATTTAGGTAAAAGTCAATCCTCTGTACACATTTATTCCATTTCATAAACGTGAATGGAGCTTAAATAATATGTATATGTATATAGTTGCACAGACTACTTCTTACAATAAAATAAATACAGTAAGTTGATTAGATTCCAATGATAATTTTTAGTATTCATTTAGTGTTGCCAAATTCATGCATTGTCAACACAAAGAAAATTCAGTAAATCATTACATCTTGCAATGTGGATTTATAGTTTTTTATAGAAATCTGTGATACATTGATGGTCGAAGATATTCTATGTATAGTTCACAACCATGCGTACAATACTGAATTTATGGAATATTTATTGTTCCAAGTGTGAACTTAACATTTTCACGAATTTCAAAATATTTGGCAAGCGATAAACATATCTTATGATAGGAACATCAACAACCATGAGTTGAAGAAACCTAACCTGAGATGATGAATACTAGGTAAGGGATGTCCATAATGTGGAAAAGTTTCAATAATGCATGAATATCCTCTAAAAATGTACTCTTCATTTCAAGTAAAATAGAAGTTGTACCAAAATCCGACTGAATCTCTCAGAAACACTCTCGAATGTTTTTTTTTCATCTTCTCTCTTCAAGATAGGAAGGGAGCAAAACATACAACACTAGTTCACTCTTGTTTGAAGATATAATTTCTATATCCGAAAATCAAAAAAGGTAATAAAAGATTATGTATTCGAAAACCCTCTAAATAATGCTTTTTGACTTGTTTTTCCTAAGCACCTGCTAATTGTTAGACTTATACCAGCAGCCATACAGCAATAACAGACAAAAATTGCAAGTCAAATATGGCAGCTTAATAAATACTGGCGAAATTAGGACTATGTGAATCTTTGCAATTTTATAAATTGATCAGCGAGCTTCAACTAGTCCCAAAAAAGCTACAGAGTCGAAAATTGTGTTCCAAAAATTCCCTACAAAGTCTTCGTTTATTGATCTATTGTTATATTTCACACTAAAAATGCTGCAACAGTCATGTGGAGATATGTAAAATAATAAAATTATATATCTAATTTGAAGAGACATTAATGCTCTATAAGCTCATAATTTGCACAGATTGTTTTATCAATCCTTTAAAAGGCAATGTTTTTTTTAATGTCACACCTTTAAGAGCTCCTATCTCGAAAACTTTGAGATATTATGAAAGTTTATAGTTGTTGTAGTTTTAACGATAAAGTTTAAAGTTTTCATGACTTTTTTCAACTCTCAAGTCTTTATAGGTTAATAATGTCCATGATAAGCATAGTTTTCGAGATATGTGCGAAAAACCAACAAATGGAACCTTCAAACCACCCCTCACTCCCTTCGCACAGGGGGTAGGGGTGCAAAATTTTGATATGTTTACCCCCTATCTATAACAGGGTCAAAAATTGTGTTCCAAACTTTTACCTCTACACCTTCTATCTTAAACTTTTACCTCTATAACCTTTCGTTGACTTTCGTTCCTTTTCGTCATCGGAAAAAAATTATGGAAGTAAAGATGATAAAAATCACCCGGTACTAACATTTACATACAAAACAGTATATGTTGAGTCTAAAAAGAATCAATGTGGATATTTCAATCATAGATTACAATCAGTTTTTCTTTGATCTGGAAAATCATACCAACTCAAAAACACCCACTACAAACTATAAGCTACACGAGTAGACTAGTCTAATACAAAAAATTCTCTGTTAGTGGAAAGTGATGTCAAATTTAATTTATTCTCTTTGAGAAATCTGATAATATGAATGCCAAATCCGCGAGTTTAGAACTGATATTCCAGGTTACTGTGTAATACTCCACAAATATAATTCTGGTAAATGATTGTATCAAGCTGAAAGCTCACAAAAATATTTTATAAATACACTGACAACCAAACTATTATTAAACTTTGGACAACCCTTACTACCTTTTAATAACAGTCTCCAATTCTCTAAGTCGCAGCTGCAGCTGAAAGGTAAACGAAAGAATTTTAGTTGTCTGATTAAAATGTAAGAAACATACTAGAATGGATAACAGTAGAGAATTTGATGATAACAAGCGTCAAAAGGCACACCAGTAGTGTTTATTGTTAGGTTGGGCTTAGGCCACAAACTCAAGATATATCGTAAATTTGTGAAACTCTTCAATAAGGATGATGATGATAACAGATGAATTCAACTTGATTTTCAGCATTATCAATTTGATTGTAAAATTCATTGGTGTTGAATAAAGATACATGTGATGAGCAGAATTTTACTCTTGATAACAAATTACATAGTATATCTAAAAGTAACATTAATAACTTTAATGAATCGTCAAATGCTTCATATGTGATAAAAGATCCCAAAGACAAGAACTATGATTATATATCAAGTAAAAAATATAAGTTGGAAGTAAAAATAATTCAATTGTTGTAACACAAAATCGAATCAAAAAATTTAAATTATAATTTGTTGAACCAAATAATATGTAGTACTTTATTTAACCAGTAAAAAGAAGTATCTTCAGCAGCACACTCCCATAATGTAATTGGAAATAACTTGATACACAGTTGGGAAATTATAAACTGGACTTATAGCAGTCAGAAAGTAGAAAAATTACTGTAAAAATTTAGGTCATCATCATTAAGTGGCAATACAACCCGATAGTGGAATTTTGGCCTGCTCTACAATCAGTCTCCACCTCTCTCTCCCATCGACGTATTCCCAGCTCTCTCAAGTCTTTCTCCAGTTCATCCAGCCATCTGAGTTTAGGGCGTCCCACTTTCATTTTTCCTTGTACTGTGCAGTACAGTACATTCTTTGGTGCCCTTGAATCTATTCTCTGGACATGTCCTGCCCATCTTATTTTATTACCTTTAATAACACCAATAATGTCAGGTTCCCTGAAAATGGCATAGAGTTCCTCGTTGTATCTCCTTCTATAACCATCTTCTCTAACTGATCCCAGTATTCTGAGTAGAATTTATCTTTCAAATGCGGCTAAACCTTTGTAATCCTCTCTAGGGAGTATCCAGGTTTCGCTACCATACGTCAAAACTGGCCGAATTGTTTTTTATATAAAAATTTGGGTAAATCAAGTAAATAACCTCACTTATCTATCAAGTTGATACAACCATATATTATTAGTATATAGCGACTTATATCAGTCAACATTTCAATAAAATTACTGTTGAATCTAGATAACAAATTTAATTAACCTCACCTAGTTTATAGTTTATGATGAGCTATTAGCATATTTTTCATAGAATAGTAAATATGCTGACGACTGCATGGCTTCGCATAACGTTGCTGCTCTGACGTCAGAGTCTGAAGTGAGGAACCACCTATCAATCAAATAAATTCCACCTTGATTAAAATCATCAATCAAAGTGAGGCTGTTTCATTGGAGAGGAGCATGATAAAAAATTAGCGTGGTTTTATGGGACTACTGTCAGGGTAAAGTTTAGAAATTACATTTTGTAGACATTAAGGTTATAAAGCGTTAATGAATGTACTGTTTTACAATTAAACTTATTGGAGACAATTTCAAAATTACTATCGATTTCATTTCGTTTGAATTTAATATTGGATTAGTTGGAATAGGAAGAATTTAGAAGAATATTATTCACTCATATATCTTATCGAAAGATATTACTATAGAGAAACGATAGCATAAGTAGATATCCCATGGTATAGGGCGTTTATGTCGCAACTTTTACTGTTATCCCAAGCCGATAGTTCACGTAGTTCTTTCCCATGCAGCTGTGTGACGCTGGTAGTCTCTCAAATTGTGCCGTTTAAACACTCTCACCCCAACAGAACAGTAAAAATTGAAAATAATAGACAGTAATCGGCTTGAGATAACAGTAAAAGTTGCGACATAAACGCCCTATACCATGGTATATCTACTTATGCTATTGTTTCTCTATGGTTTGAAGTTAGTATTGGATTAATTGGAATAGAAAGAGTTTAGAAAAATATTTTTCACTCATATCTTATCGAAAGATATTACCTATTTGATCTTGAATAATATATATACATGGTTGAGTGTCTTTGATATGAAATGAATTGATTATGAATTTCATGTTTTATAATCAGTATCTGTAGAATATTATTTCACATGTTATATAATAATTGCTAATACGTCTCTATTCATAATGTTTTTAATAGAGTGAAGGAACGTGACAAGTTTTGATGAAAAAATTACAAGTGAACAATGTAATAAAATATAATAAATTAGAGTAGTTTAGAAAAGAAATTAAAAAATATATGTACAGCTCAAGAAGCAAACATCTTGAAACATAAAGCATACTCAAAAGCAATCAAACCCCAAATATTCAATTCATTGATTTTATTCTATGATATGCCAGAGAGTGAACCAACCAATAAACCAATCCAAGCTGAAAATTTAGCTGTGGTCTTTCAAACAAATACAAAATAAGTTTATGGTTAGTTATGTACATTGACTACTGAAGCAGATGGATGACGACAATGATGCTCAAATAAATATTACTGATTTAAGTCTGATTTTTTATTCAATTGCAAAAAATCCACTTGACTCTAACAAAATATGATTTTTTTAAAGCGTATCACAGCAATTCACATGTATTTTGCTCATGACAGTTTGGTAATCAGTCCTTCATTTCGTGAAAGAATACAAAATGAAGGATTTATTACCAAACTTTCGTAAATAATACGAAATAAAGGATTGATTATTAAACTGCCATGAGCATACTAACAGTATGATCCGGTTAAAATCATTTTATAAAATACTGTATTTCTAAAAAAATACATGATAATATTATACAATGCATAACAATAATAGCTTTCAGAAGATTTTATAATTTCAAACATACCGTAAAATTCTCACGATTTAATTTTGTACTGCAAGCAATCTAGCAAATAACAACGTTTGAAATAATCAACATTTTCAACTTTTACAAAAAATGACTGAATAATAATATTATATAATTTTTTAAAGTGTATCACAGAAATTCACATGAATTCATTTTTTTGCATCCTTAGTAACCTAAAAGTTAGATTCTTCCATTTGGTTCAGGTACTTTGATTGATATTGTCAGTTTTATACGTCATGCTTGATTATAATTATCCTCAGAATCATTAGTAGAAATAAATCAGTATTCACGAATCATAGGGAGGAAGAAATTAAACCATTAATGACATAAAATGACATTGCAAATGCAATGTTGATATTGATCATAGAATTAGCTGCCAAATTAGCAGTACTGTAGTTCAAGAAAGGGACAAATGCTGAATTAACGGATAATTGGCAAACTGTAAAACAAGCCTGATTACATTTTCATTTTGATAAACATTACAATGACATCATTTGAACTTCTAAATAAATCTAGTTAGTCTTTAATAAGCGATAAATGTGACTAGAAGTCACTTCTATTTATTCCATCACAAATTTATTTGAAATTATTTCAACCCTATTATTATATTTAATATTATTATTATATTTCAACCCTATGGGGTCCCGCATAATCACTTGTTGAAAATATATTTCAAGCACACATGCAGACCACATGAACATTATCCAACTCCTTAAAACATTTGAATATCAATCCAATTCAAAACGTATTTCATAGTTTGACAAAAAGGCAGTTCGTCCCCAAGATTAAATAATGATCAATATAGTAGTATTTTTGTTTTTTTTTAAGTAAACGTTCATAAGAGTACAAAACACTCGCTCAACAGCAATTTACTAAATTATCAACTTATCAACCTTCAAGCACTGCAGTAATTAGCTTTTCAGCCTACGAACTGTCTACAAGCTTCCACAGTCATTGACTGATGTTTTTTGTCCTATAAAACAACCCGATTTTTGGTTTGAAAGTTTTTAAACTGAAAATTTGTCTTAAATTTATAGAATGAATACTTTTTGGACCACTAAATCTATCAGAATACGGCAAATAGTTTTAGGCTGTGCTAGTTGTTCCTTTTCCAATAATTTTTATTTAAACAAAAAATGAAGTACTTCAAATTTTATTATTATCATTACAATCATTATCATTACTTGTATCATTACAAGTATTGTAACTGAATCTGGCAACGGGGTTTCCTCTATCAATTAGTTTTTCTCAAACTCAATTATTCATAAAACAGAGGTCCTACTTGATAATTATTATGCTAACATTACTTTTAATCCAAAGTTCTTATGTACTAGACATTTACTACAGCTAATAATCCAGAAATATTTATCGATGGACTAAATATTTACTACAACTTACTAATAATGTAGAAAAATGTATCTATTTCATAAACAAAGAAAGTTATGAATACTTGAAGCAAGGAATTTGTAATGACTGTAACATTGATTCAAAACCAAAGTTTTCATAGAGTGAGCACAGTGCCGGTTCAAACTTAATTTAATTTTAAACTGGATTAAATCTGTATCAAGTCTCGTTTGTTATAATGTGGTTCATTTTGAGTTCAGGCCACCAGCTGATTGAATTCAGTTCAAGCTTTTACTTTGCAAACGGCCCTAAAAGTTTACTACATAAGTAAGTAAAATAATGTAATAATAAATAATTGAAAATAAGTAATAATGAACAAGAACTATTATTTTCATGTGGTATGTTAATATTTTGTTCAAACCTCTTTTTGCAATGCTTCAGCTTTTAGTTCCTTTTGTGTGAGTTTTGGAATAATACGTCACGTGCTCTGAACGTGTCCTTCCACATGAGTTTTCAGATTAAAGGTGGATTCACACACATCATTATCAGTCAACATGTCCGGTACAATGAGAATATAATTTCCATAAGTTTGAATATAACGATTCATTTCAGATACTGTTGTTGGTGAGATGTAATGATTTATACATAATGATACACTAGAATATTTCAATAAATAAATTCGTAATATTTCAAGAAAACATTGCAGTATTTCATTATTTCACTATTCATAGCGACATGGGCGATGGGCGGGCGAGTGGGAATAGTCTCATTAGAACGTATGGCTATCATATTTTCACTGTATCGTCACTGATTCTGATACTGAATATAAATGGGAAATCGCCTTAATACGTGCCCAGACGGGCATTTTCAGGATGGCTTTGGATAAAAGCAATCCAACAGTAGTTATTTATTTATTTGTTGATATAATTAGAAATCATATGAATATGATCTGTAAGCAATGATAATGATAAGCAGTGAAGTTGGCCTAAGCATGCACTACCATTTTACCTTTGTTCAACATGCGAATTGTTATCACTGGACCTGTGTCTGATGGAGGAGTCCAGCGGCCCCCGCCTGTACGTCACAAAGTGCCCCCCTTCGATTGGGCCCTTGTGCACCACAACTGCCTTCAGCCGGTACCAGTTGTTACATGGTCTGCAACCAAAAAACATTCACCAATTTACGTAGGTAGTTTTTAAGATATGTGACGAACTTGGTCCCGAAAAACAAGTTCCTTTAAGGTTTGAAGCAGATTTACTATGCTAAATGTACAATAAACACAACATCTTTTCTAAAGAACTTGTAGAAAATTCAATTTCGAAGAGAAAGATGTATAAGGATAGAATAAGTCTACAACAGACAAACGCAACCTTACAGAAAAACCCTTAATTACGGTACATACAAAACGCATGAAAAATAGACAAAATCTGTTAAACTCTCTATTTTTCATGCATTTTGTATGTAATTCAGGATTTTTTTAAGGTTGCGTTTGTCTATTATAGACTTATTCTACATCTTTCTCTTCGAAATTAAATTTTCTACAAGTACTGTAAAAAATATTTTGTTTTTATTGTACATTTAGCATAGTAAATCTGCTTCAAACCTTGAAGGAACTTGTTTTTCGGGACAAAGTTTTGCGTATTTCGTCACATATCTTAAAAATTACTGTAGCTACAGGTCTGGAAATGGTTTTATTCATTTTTTCTGTTAATTGTAAATAAAGTACGCTAAATTGTACAACTTTATTAACAACCAAAAAATACCCGTATGACTTCGTTTCGGCAGGGGAACTGAAATTCAGACGAAATCTTTCACCCTCTATAACTTGGTAACCAAGCATTTTCGGACCTATGTTAATTAGAACTTTTTTTTATTCTTTTGATGAGAGGAATCACGCCCTGACTTATGGTCAACTTTTTTCAGAACATTCTGTATAACCTAGTTACTATTTTGGTGAGGACTGCTTGTATTTATGTAAAAATTGAAAAATCAAAGTAGCTTTTTTAAAACTTGATTTTATTACTCACAACATGTTTTGACATACTAATGCCATTTTCAAGTGAGTAAAAACATAAACTACATTTGGAATTTTGTATAAATAGTAATAGAAACAGTTTTGGGCATAAGCCGGTTGGGCCATTCCAAAAGTTACAATAGTAAAATATAAAATTAACTAATAGTTTACATAAACAATAATATGATCAAGCAACCTGTCTGGCTCAGGTCCGGTTTCAGAGGTAGCACCTGTACCTTTAATTTACAGGGCCTCTGACATGACTTGACGACTGGTAGGAAGTCGAGACCGATGTCTCAACGTGTCCATCAAAAACACAACGTGAGTATTTAGTGTGCTATTGTGGCCGTAGTTTTGAATTGGTGTATTTTCTGTTCTGATACTGTATATTACACTTAGAACTTCATATGAGCTTAGTTGGAAATCTATTTCAATCAATCCCAAAATATCATTCTTTTGATATACCATTAGATGAGATCGATTAAGTCAAAATACTCATTTCATTTTATTCACTTGAAATTTAGTAACTGTACTAAGTAATTCACATACTTGAAATCTATTTCAATTCTGAGGAGATTCATTCAAGAAAAATCACAAAAATTAGTGAATCAACATATTATGGATATGATATCATGTAAGAATAAGTAAATGTCATTTTAAATGATAGAGATCCGTGGTCTAGTGGATAGAGTGCTTGCGTAGCAGCACAGAGATCCCGGGTTCAAACCCTCTCAATACCAAAAGTTTTTTAACCAGATCACTCCCGTGTTATCGGATGGGCACGTTAACTGTCGGTCCCGGCTGAAGTATGACAGTCGTAAGGCCCATTGACGGCTTAAATTATATATTCAGGCGGTGGGACCTTCCCGCAAGGGACTCCCCACCAACAAAAGCCATACGAATTTACTTTTTTTTTACTAATGATAGAATGAAGGTCAAAGTTTTTTTGGAATTTTTCATAAACATGAACTTTGAAACTTACTTGAGCTTGAAATGATTGTGAAGACGCTTCAAAACACTACTTTCGGACGACAAATCGGTGGTAACTCCGTTTGAATCCACTGGCTCAACCTGGAAACATCAATCAAAATCTAGATATGCTCGTTTATTTTAACAGAATATCTGAAAAAATAACTATCCTTATTCAATAGATTTTAATATTATTTATTAAATATTGTCAGAGAGGCAATTTAAATATGATTGTTTATGTATAATTCTATTGAATTAAGGGTTCATTAGCCCTAATGTTAATTGTTGAAATGAAAATGTTTAATTAGGGCTAAAACTATTCCTAATTAGTAACCCTATATACACTTTTCAGGAGTTCTATGAACTGGCTAGGACTTTGTGAAATGCTTAACATGTTAAGCCCATTATGTTATCAACTACTGCTACTTTTTTGTTTGTCTTTTTTCTTTCTGTTTTTTCTGTGTCCCAGGATATCATATATTCTATATCACTTTTTTCTTAATCTGGACATTTCCATAAGTGGATCTTTATATTTGATATATTTTATTGTTTTTAGAATAGTTTTTTCAATTGTTGTATAATGTATGTATGAAATTTATTGTATAGTGTGACGAGGGTAATGCTTCTGATGACCTCAGAAGCGTTTACAATAAAGCATATTCTATTCTATTTTCTCTTGAATTATCGTTTGTGATTTAACTGTGTGGTAGGCTGATGTCTATGATTCATGATTATTTCTAATAATATTAAATTATTAGTTTTATACAATCTTTCTGCAATTTATCAAACAAAACTTTTCTCAATTTGTCACAGAAAAGCTAGTACAGAATACAGTAACTGTAACTATAATACACTAATTATTATACTGTGGTACGGAATAGAGCATTAGTGAATTAGAAACTTGTTGACTGGAGGTCTATTCTGCTACGTATATACCTTAAAAAGGACGAAGGAGTGAATCAGTTTTGTAAAACCACAGAGCAAATTTATTCATCTCTCATAACTCAAGGATCGACAGCATTCTGTTGCTTGCAGAACGATACACTATCATATTATGGTCTGTATCATTAGTTTGAGATCTGAGGTCTGGAGATTTCACACTCAACTCTAAAGCTGCTGCAAAAGTTGTAGGGAAATGCGTAAAAGTCTGAAATTATATCAAATTGAATAAAATTCAATGTTCTATAAGCTCATAATTAGCATGGATTTTTCCTACCGATTTTTGAAATTTATAAGAGAAAAAATAGAAAAAAAAATTGGCGGCAAACGGTTTTTTTCAAAAATGTTACACCTTCAAAAGCGGATAACTCGAAAACTAGAGAAGATATGAAGAAAGTTGAGAGATGATTATTGTAGGAAATTATGTAAGCTTCAATTTTGTATATAACAGTTATGTCCGTATGATAAGCAGTTTTCAAGTTATATGTGAGAAACCAAAAAAATGGTACCTTTGAACCACACCATCCCCTCAGCACAGGGGGTAGGGGTGGAGACTTTTCATGTTTTATCTTACCTCCTTACTATACCCTAAACAGAACTGCGGGGTCAAGAATTGTCTCCCAAACTTTTCCCTCTATAACCTTCCTTGACTGGACTATGATGTCAGGTGTAGCTGGAAATCTGTGAGATATAGCGCTCTTCCTGATCTCAGATTGTAGAGCACAAAAATACGCCTAGAGGGATTTTGAATTATACATCTAAATGGTAAGAGTCGAAAGATATTGTTGATCAAAAACAAAAATTAATCAAAATTGATTTCTTTTCTTCAAATTTTACGCATTTTTGAAAAATTATAACTCAGTACTCATTGAAGATAGAGAGTTCCGAATGATCTCTTTTTATTCAGAATTTTATAATCTAGAAAGCATGCAAGAAAATACGAGGTTTTCGGACCACTCTGTATCCAGCACAAGGATATTTTGCATGGAAAAGTTGGTTCTGGACTTCTCTCATGTATCCAAATATATTGAAAAATCAGAACTACAATATAAATTGCAAGCACCAATGTATATAGTGACTGGACTATAGTGGATTAGATACTTGTTGACTGGAGATCTATTCTGCTATATACCTTAAAAAGGACGAAGGAGTGAATCAATTTTGTAAAACTACAGAGCAAATTTATTCATCTCTCACAACTCAAGGATCGACAGCATTCTGTTGCTTACAGAACGATACAGTATCATGTGGTCTGTATCATTAGTTTGAGATCTGAGGTCTGGAGATTTCACACTCAACTCTAAAGCTGCTGCAAAAGTTGTAGGGAAATGCGTAAAAGTCTGAAATTATATCAAATTGAATAAAATTCAATGTTCTATAAGCTCATAATTAGCATGGATTTTTCCTACCGATTTTTGAAATTTATAAGAGAAAAAATAGAAAAAAAAATTGGCGGCAAACGGTTTTTTTCAAAAATGTTACACCTTCAAAAGCGGATAACTCGAAAACTAGAGAAGATATAAAGAAAGTTGAGAGATGATTATTGTAGGAAATTATGTAAGCTTCAATTTTGTATATAACAGTTATGTCCGTATGATAAGCAGTTTTCAAGTTATATGTGAGAAACCAAAAAAATGGTACCTTTGAACCACACCATCCCCTCAGCACAGGGGGTAGGGGTGGAGACTTTTCATGTTTTATCTTACCTCCTTACTATACCCTAAACAGAACTGCGGGGTCAAGAATTGTCTCCCAAACTTTTCCCTCTATAACCTTCCTTGACTGGACTATGATGTCAGGTGTAGCTGGAAATCTATGAGATATAGCGCTCTACCTGATCTCAGATTGTAGAGCACAAAAATACGCCTAGAGGGATTTTGAATTATACATCTAAATGGTAAGAGTCGAAAGATATTGTTGATCAAAAACAAAAATTAATTTATTTTCTTCAAATTTTACGCATTTTTGAAAAATTATAACTCAGTACTCATTGAAGATAGAGTTCCGAATGATCTCTTTTTATTCAGAATTTTATAATCTAGAAAGCAGGCAAGAAAATACGAGGTTTTTGGACCACTCTGTATCTAGCACAAGGATATTTTGCATGGAAAAGTTGGTTCTGGACTTCTCTCATGTATCCAAATATATTGAAAAATCAGAACTACAATATAAATTGCAAGCACCAATGTATATAGTGACTGGACTATAGTGGATTAGATACTTGTTGACTGGAGATCTATTCTGCTATATACCTTAAAAAGGACGAAGGAGTGAATCAATTTTGTAAAACTACAGAGCAAATTTATTCATCTCTCAACTCAAGGATCGACAGCATTCTGTTGCTTGCAGAACGATACAGTATCATGTGGTCTGTATCATTAGTTGTTACCAACGCTATCTAGCGTGCATTAAGCTTTTCTCTACCCAAATCTCCGTCAGTATAACTTTTATAAAGGTATTTTATCTTATTTCAAATGTCGTATCAATTTTTTACTATGAATTTAGGGTTTTTGATACCTAGTAAACATTCAGTGTGAATGCCAATGCAATGAGCATTGAATTTATTGCCGATTATTGACTTTTGTTCGCTGCCTCTCGTTAGAGTTTTGTGGGAGTTTTTGAAGAGTTCTCTCTTAAATTCTTTGTAGCTGTGAGCTGTGACTGATTAGGAGACTTTAAAATTATTCGAATTTTTTGGAGTATTGGAGAATCATAATGGGTGAAGACTCCATGGGGTACTCCCATAATGATTCAATCATAATAACAATACAGTATTTTCTTAGCTATAGCATCATAGTGTGGTCCACATTAAATTGACAGTAGCCTATTAAGAATAACATAAGTGTGCTAAACTGCTACTTTGTTTTAAAGAGGGTGATGCCCACAGAGAGAGATGAATGGATTTAAAGTATTACGTGGGTTTTGAACCACCTAATTAAATTATATAAATTAAAATTAACAACATAACTAACTGATCATGAAGATAGAAAAATATATGGGATGGATTCAAGGATCCAAAGGTTCAAAGAACCCCACACTTCAACCGAAGCTTATTGTGTTCCCAAGTAGTATATTAGTTAGGCAAACCAATTCCTGTGTCCTTAACAAGAAGCAGGAGTTTTTCCCTATACTAACATCCCATTCATCACCTGGTTGCTTCTCGCAATCCAGTGTGATATGCTTGGCAGTCTCTTCAGACTGATTAGTCCTCGTGACCTACGTGAGTTCCACTCCTGGCCTTCTTTGAAGGTCCTTCCGCTGAGGAAGGGGCCGCCAAGTTGCTTCTAGGGCGCCCGGCCACCCTTGACTCAGCCTCTTGACCCACATTTGTGCCTGGAGTTTCACCCATCTCCTGTCTCTTGGGTTTTTCTTTTTGCCCCTCCGAAACTTCGCAGGGTCAAAAGCCTCAACTCTCCCAAGAAGTTTTGCCTAAATGGCCGCCCTTCTTTGCGCAGTGGTGAGGTTTGGTCAATCCACTCAAAACTCGTGACCTACGTGAGTTCCACTCATGGTCTTTTTGTAGGTCCTTCTGCTGAAGGAGGGGTCACCAAATTACCTCTAGGGCGCCCGGCCACCCTTGACTCAGCCTCTTGACACGCATTTGTGCCTGGAGTTTCACCCATCTCTGGTCTCTTGGGTTTTTCTTTTTGCCCCTCCGAAACTGGCCTGATGGGGCAGATCGCGTGGGTTTGAAGGCAAGGCAACTTCTGGTCCCTTTTAGTCGCCTCCTACTAAATTCAGGGTTACTGTGGGTGAATTCTGGTTTTCAACACATTCGACTCAAAGCTCCCCCAACCCACAGGGGGCAATATTCATGTAGCAAACATCTCGAACTATAATAATGTACACCTGATGCCTGTTTCAGCTGGAGTACCTCGGGGATCAGTACTTGGACCTCTCCTTTTCTCTATCTATTATAAATAACATAACTGAGATCATTGCACATTCTTCATTTCACCTGTTTGCAGACTATCTAGTCTAGTGTTTTATAAGCACTTCAAACCGGGTGATTGTGTGGAGGCTGTCACGCCGATGAACCTGGATGTGTCTTCACTCTCTGTGTGGGCCCGATCGCTTTGCCTGTCGTTGAATACATAAAAAAACCAAATGCACTGTAATTGGTTCACAAAGACGTATTAGACAAGGAGCGATTGTAACCTTGGACGGAGTGGAACTCATAAATGATGATAGGATCAAGTTGCTTGGCATGCTGATTGACAACGCACTCACTTGGGAGGTTCATGTGAATGCTGTAGTGAGAAAAGTGTTTGCAGGGATGCATCAAATCTTATGTTGAGGAAATTTCTGCCGGGAGTGAGGAAGACTCTGGTCCATGCGCTTATTCTTCCCTATTTCGATTATTGTACATTGGTATTTCTGGAGAGCGCAATAGCAGGCTTCAAATGGTATTAAACTATAATCTGCTATTTGTTTTTGATGTTCGATGGAATAACCACGTAACACCCCTGTACAAAGAACTTGATTTGCTAAAATTGGAACAGAGAAGATTATTTCATATCAAACCTACAAACTGATTGTGGGAGGTACTGGTCCGGAATATTTGAGAGAAAGACTTGTACTTTTCACAGAGGTTCATCAAAGGGATACTCGGTTACCGCTTCTTTCTTCAGATACCACAGCACCGAACGGCAATTTTCGGAGCTTCGTTCTGTGTTACGGCTTCCCGTGAATGGAATGCTCTGCCACTTGATGTTATCCTTATAACTATTCCAAAAGAGATTGCACCAACATCTACCTCTTGCTTCTGGGTATTAACATATGGCTGCAACTGGAAGCGAGGAGGAGTTGTATTTCTTTTTTTAATGACACTTAAGAAATGTAGATGCCAGTAATGCGTTTTGCATAAGGTTCACAAACTGCATGGCTTTTTTCTTCTTATTTTATTTTTCTCTATCTTTCTATCTTGTTTCTGGAGTAATCCATATTTTTACTGTAGTCATCTTATCATAATTTTAGTTATAAATTAATTTATAGTTTATTCATGTACAGTGCTATTTTGTTTTGTACTGTTATGGGTCTTGTTATACTCAGTGAAAATTATCATATTGTATAAATAAATAATAAATACGCCTTGCTTGGTGCAACCCAACATTACCATTCTTGAGATAATTTTATAATATATTTTCAGACACTGACGGAGGCATGGAAGTGAGTGCCTCAGATTTGCGAGATTTCAATTTGGTTTTAAAGGTAAAAGGGGAGGTAAGGTTTCAGATTTTAAATGGCAATATGTTATTATTATTTGAAATGTTTTTATAATAATTCTAGATAATGAACACAAATAACGAAAGGTTGAAGTGCATATTTAAGATATCGGACATAAGAATTACACTGACCTTTTGATGTTTGATGATGGCGTTTTGTGTGTATGGATCCATGCCGAGGAACTCTGGAAAATCGACATAGTCATTTCTTTTGTAGGGATGCCCGTTATCGTGTATCACTGTTCTAGGAATATGAATGCACAGGCATTTCGGCAGCTGCAAATAAGACAAACGTAAATTGGCTTCTGACAATTCTGAGTGTTTATTTTAAATACTTCATATCATCTATGGGGGCAAAATCAAATTTTCGAAATTGTAGATGTGCACAATTCAATAGGGGCTTAGGATTGTGGTTGGAGGTGATATTAAAATTCAACTTCCACTGTACAGAAATTTTGTGAAGAATACTGCAAATACTAGATTTTTATTCCGTTTGCAAGCAGAAATCTGTCTTTTACTGTGTGCATTCGCATTTAAGAAGTTGATAGCGATTAATTTGGACATTCATTAAATGATAATTATTGAATACCGTAATTTGAAAGGACACGGAGTGTACATAATCTTTGTACATTGGTACAGTAATCTAGTGCACAGTAATGCAGATACATGTATTGTATGAATTGAAAGTGGTCACCTTTCCGATGCCAAGATTCTTGAGCGAATGAGAATATTCTCCATTTTCACTATATATGGTCAATATTTGCAGTAGCAGAAATCTTGAGGGCAGTTAGGCCTAATGGCAATCCAATTAATTCAGACTTTTGTTAAATAATTTAGGGCCTGTTTCCGAGCTCGTGATCTATAAGTTCTGGACTTACAGAATCCAGGACTAAAATAAGCTTTCTGAGTCACGATTTTATCTTCTAAACTCCGGGGTCTATTGAGTTCTCGACTTATTTGAGTCCAGGACTTTAACGCAGTAAACATGAGGGAAATTCACAATATTTTGCTGTTGTATTGTTGGCATTATAGTAAAATGGAAACAGCTGATTGCCGCGGGATAATTCAAATGAGTATGCTCTCCAAACTATTTTGTAAAAAAATACGTTTCGATTTCTTTGTAGGCCTATTCAAAGCAAAACCTTTGAAAGGTGAATGAATAAACATTTCATTTTACGTAATGCTATTATTGATCATTGATCCTAACCAGTGATTTTTAAATAAACATTTCATTAGGCTATTGAGTTTGAAAACGTATTTGTTTTGAAAAAAACTGGAATAATAATAATTTATTATTTTATTATTATTAATATGTAGGATATGACATTGATTAATAACATTCAGATTGGAATATAAATTCCAAGGCAATCCTTGTATTATTTTTCTTGTACATTTTTAGATTATGTCACATTCGTAAAATAAGGTTAGTTTTTTACGCATAATTCTGATACAATTTTATTGCAAAATAAACTTGCAAACTATAAATTATGAATTGAGATGGACTAATCCAAATAATTTAGGTATTCCATGACATATATTTAGCTTTTCAATACAATAACTGAATTGTGTTTGCTCAGTTAAGTCTAGGAATTAAATTTAAATCTTACCACAGTAGAGGTTTAAAATTACGCTGTTTTAAGTTCTGGACTTAACGATTTTTGATAAATCCTCGACTCGGAAAGAGGCGAGAATCTAATTCAAGTCTTGGACTTATAAGCCCTTCACTCAGAAAGCGAAATTATAAACTCCAGGGTCTAATGTGATCTCTAAACTCAAGAGTCTATTCAAGTCCTCAACTACGTTAACGCTCTGACTCGGAAAGCCAATTTTCTGATTCCAGAGTTTAAAGCCAGTTAAAGTCTAGAACTTAGCTAAATCCCGAGCTTGGAAACCGGCCGTTAGATATACTATGTAGTTTGTTATCAAGAGTAAACTTGTGCCAATCGCATATATCTTTATTCAACACCAATGAATTTTTCAATCAAATTGATAATGCTGAAAATCAAGTTGAATTCATTTGATATTTATCATTATCCTTATTGAATAGTTTGACAAATTTACGATATAACTTGAGTTTGTGGCCTAATCCCAACCTAACAATAAACACTACTGGTGTGCCTTTTGACGCTTGTTATCATCAAATTCTCCACTGTTATCCATTCTAGTATGTTTCTAACATTTTAATCAGAGAAGAACTTGGCTAAATCCCGAGCTCGGAAACCGGCCCTTAGTGTACATCATACGGGAATTATTTCCCTATTCCCCTTCCACAGCTCAAGCTTTAAGCTTTTCTGGAAGGGTCTGTATCATTATTTTTTATAGTATAACAATAATATTATACTACATCATGTATATTTTTGAATATGGAAATTATTATTTAAAATGATTTGTATGAATAAACGTTGGTGACCTTTCCGATGCTGAGATTCTTGAGCGCGTTGGAGAGGACGGGCGGTTGGCCCTCGGGTGCATCACGATTGCAGCCATCACAGTTGACGCCGTTGATGACTTCCGTCGTCACGAACCGGTCCAACAGCTGCGTCAGGGTGTGACTACCCCCTCCAGCACCTACCATCGGCGGCAGGTGCAGCGACAGACTGTCAAACTTGTCGTACCGCAGAACTGACTGCAAAACAAATAAAATAGGGCACGGTTTCATATAAGTGAACTGGGATAGATTCTTATACTATCGATTTATGAAGGTTACGCTTTGAAGAGATCAGGCTTCAGGAAAGAGTTTTAAATTAGGTTTCATAGCTATAGTACAGAACTATTGGCATGTTATCTATTGTTAGATAACTGTTGTTGTATGTTAGCTATTGATAGAACTATCGACAATACTATTGAACAGATATGAAAATCTTTAAAGATCTGAATTTTTATTCGTGTAGTATTTATAAAATAAAAACAAAATTTACATTAAATGGTTTTAACTAAAAACTATTACTAAACAACAAGTCAAGTGTTGTGACAATTTACACTACAGCAATAGAAAAACATCTTGAAATTCAAGAGGAAATGCAATGGTCAGATCAGTAAATTAAACACTTCCGTGTAACTGTTGGCTGTTCCGCAATTGAATAGAAATAAAACGGCCCGGTTGCATGTAAGTCAATTAAATTTAATCGTGATCAACCGCAGTATACTCATAGAACTACAAATCGAGTTGAAAGATATAAAGATCTACTTCACTCTTATTTTTACTTTCCTTGCCCTATTACCATAGGTAAGGAAAGTATTGCTTTCCAAAAAAAATTAAGGTACCCTAATTTCATGTTTTCTATATGTTTCAAGGTCCCCTGAGTCCAAAAACATGATTTTTGGGTGTTGGTCTGTGTGTGTGTGTGTGTGTGTGTGTGTGTGTGTGTGTGTGTGTGTGTGTGTGTGTGGTGTGTGTGTGTGTGTGGTGTGTGTGTGTGTGTTGTGTGTGTGTGTGTGTGTGTGTGTGTGTGTGTGTGTGTGTGTGTGTCTGTGAACACGATAACTCCATTCCTAATTAACCGATTGACTTGAAATTTTAAACTTAAGGTCCTTATACCATGAGGATCCGACATTAAGAAATTCAATAAAATTCAATTCAAGATAGCGGAAAAAATGGCGGATAATTACTGAAAAACCATGTTTTTCACGTTTTTCTCGAAAACGGCTCTAACGATTTTCTTCAAATTTATACCATGGATAGCTATTTATAAGCCCTATCAACTGACAAGAGTCTCATTTCTGGGAAAATATTGCAGGAGCTCCATAATATCCTTGAGAAAAATGGCGGATAATTACTAAAAAATCATGTTTTTCACGATTTTCTCAAAAATAACTTGACCGATTTTTTTCAAATTCATACCCTGTATAGTTATTTATCAGCTCTATCAACTGGCATGAGTCTCCTTTCTGGGAAACCAATGGGGGTCCACCCCATCCTTGGGAAATGGACTTAGTAACCTCCTTCTCGTGCATGAGGTAGGTATAGGTAGCGCAGTTCATAAAAATAACACATAGTCGAGTTATTTCATCTGTAGAACAGCTGTTTTGACTACTTTAAAAAAATGACGACTAAAAAAATCATCGAATTTCACAATTTACACAAAGAAAAAGTACTCTAAAAACAATTATAAATACACATATACAGAAGTCTGATCGTAGTTTCAAATATGAGCAAGGAAAGTTGTGTGAGTGTACCACACCAGATTTTTAGGGATACTGATTATTTATAGTACTTTACTTTACTTATATATTATATTTATTATTACTTAATTATAGGAATAGAATATTTCTTTATTTTATAGGAATAGAATAAATATGCAAACTGGAATAAATATCCAATCTGTAAACTGGTTGGCCGCTATGGCTTCGTATAAAATGAGCGCTGCTATCCAGAGATTGTCAGTTTGGTGTAAGGGTAAGCATTAGCAATTGGGAGGTACCGGGTTCGATTCCCGGGCTGGCAAAAAATTTTTGGATAGTAGTTCTCATCGAATTTCCATCTAGCTGTTAACCCTGTTGTCAATGTCTGCAGTAGCAGAAGTCTTCGGGGTGATTTTCAGCATTTATTTAGGATTTTCGTTAAATAATAATTAAATAAATATGCACGTGAAAATGACTCTCCAAGAGTTGCAACTATTAGTTCTGCAATTAAATGGAGGGTACTTAATGGTTGTTATTGTGTATTGTGAAGATCTACTTCTACGAAGATGCAATCAACAAAAATTGACCAATTTATTATTATATAGCAAGTAACCCATGCACCGCAATGGTATAATAAAAAAATATTACAAACCAAAACCTTGACCTACTGAAACCGCAAATAATTTTAAATAGGCCAATAAGCATCCACGGTAAATTGAGAATCTATATGCAAGATTTCAAGTTAATCAGTCCAGTAGTTCAGACGCGTCATTCGTAATTTTCCTATCCCGTACGTGTATAAGCCAATTCTTTTCTTTATTATATTGAATAGAATACAGGAATGATAGTGATGATTACAATTTGATAATTTTACAATAGAAAAATTATTAAAATTTCAATGTTGGTCAAGAACTAATGTTTTTCCTAATTCTAACTCAATGTTTATTTTTCATTCAAATTAATCAATCAATAGATTCAATTTCACTTGTTAATTATATACGTTGTGTGAAATATTTCATTTATTGTCATAAAAATAAAGTATTCCTGCACAATATTTACAAATTTATTCAATTATCAAACACAAACACCTCAACATTTCAATTTAGACTGTAGATTGAAATTCTGTTCAAGAAGATGAATATGATTAACACTTTGCACAGAGATGTTGTATACCACTGATGATGATGCCAAGTGCATCGAAACTAGTTTGGACTCAAATGAAAATGTTGTGAGATTGACATCTTTTTATTTCACCTTAAGATGTATATGCATGATAAAAAGTGTTTGGACAGATATGAAATTACCTTGAAGCCGCATTCAGTGCATTTTGTTTGGCTGGTGAGGAACCCAGTGAAGGGAGACGGAATCGGATTACGATTGATATCTAAAACCGGCGACCCACACTTTTTGCTCGAGTCACCTTCAGCTGATCTGACAAAAATAAACGGAAAAATGTACATTGGTGAAACACATCCAAAAACGTATTGGAATGTGAATCTAACACTTCTAGTTACATCATCATCAATCAGATTCCAATCAACTGTTATTCAAGGTGTATAAGGATTTTAAATAACTTA
This sequence comes from Nilaparvata lugens, assembly GCF_014356525.2. NCBI lineage: Eukaryota > Metazoa > Arthropoda > Insecta > Hemiptera > Delphacidae > Nilaparvata > Nilaparvata lugens. The sequence continues at coordinate 5,806,609 of NC_052513.1, forward strand.
TAGATATAATTAACAGTAAACAGGTGAATATATTATACCATAGCCTACTATAAGTAAGTAGTAATATTAGTTAATATTATACATTTTTTACTTTCATTGAATTGAATTTCTCAGTATTGGTATTTGATAAAGTGGCATAAAGCTGGTTGTTAATCGGGAATCTACCCAAGTGAATTCAATTTGCTCGGCCTGAAGCTGAGCTTGACTGCGACGTTGCCAAGTAGTGCGCTCCAGCCTTTATCTAAAGTAAGCAATGATTATACGAATGAATAAAAACCGTTGCATTCAACTTTGCATGTGAATAGTTTTGCTAATTTACTTTGGAATAAGTGAATAAAATGCAACTCACATATCAAATGTTTTCACGTTTCCGTTCACTGTAGGAGTTGAGCTTGAAGCAGGTAGCAAATGATTATTGGGCGATTGGTTGCAATTAGTTGAAGACTTGGAAACGGCCGGATTTGACTTGATTGAAGGTCCAACAGGAGGCAGCAGAGCATCCGAAAGGCAACCAGACACCTTCAAAAAACAATAAATCAACAATTTTCAATTAAAAAAAAACCTCGTAAATACAAGAGCCATAATATACATAACGACTCCAACGTTTTATTTTAAAACAATAAACCATTCAAGAGAGAAGCCAATACATTCAATCAATTCATTGAGAGGACTTCAATATTTCGCCAAAGATACGCTCAAAATTGCCGTTTTTCTAAATTTTTCATTATCTTATAGATACAAATTGTTCTGACCCTGGAAAAGTTTTTTCAGGGTATTCAGGAACAAATGAGCTTGCAAGTCTAAACACCAAAATTTACTCAAGTTTAGCTTAATTGGAGGGTTTCTTTTCACAAATTTTTTCAATGAGTTTCCAATGCATTTTTCTACATTTCTCATGTAAATTCATACTTGAAAGGGTAAGATATGGATGTTTGTCAAGTTCTCCACATCATTCCTGTTCAAATACTTGAACAATACAATTCTATACTAATATACAATTCGTATAATATCTTAACTAAGTCTCTAATTAAGAAATAACTGAATATTAACTTGAGTGTAAATGGGAAATGACATTGAATAATACGGCGAGGCAGAACATCCAAAAGGATCTCTCTGCCGATAAAAGCGATATGAATGAATAAAATAAATAATACTGAATATTTATGAATTTTGATAGAAATAAGGCTTTTTGCAAACCTATGCTACATAATTCAAATAAAACTGGTGATTGAATCGATCCTGAAATTCTCTTTTGACTTTTTAACGGAAGGAAACTCAAATTCATTTTATGAATTTTTTATTGATTCATGAAATAAATACACAGTTGAATGAATATCACAATTAGTTTAATTTCGAATGAATCAACATGTACACTTATATGTTGTAGTCAATCAAACTTGATCGAAATATTGTACAATGTATACATTATAATGATCCTTATGATAATAAAATGTGAAAGAGAAAAAAAATTACACGCATCTCATCCACGTCTGTTCTTTATTGAGAGAATAAGCGTTTTGTGGTTTGAAAAGGATAAGTCATTCTTGAAATTGATAATGATATTGAATTTGATCATAATTAAAATTTACTGAGAGAATGATACACTTCGAGAGCATTTATGCAACCCAATGAAGAACCCGTCAATGGAAGAGTAGAAGCTATAAACAATGTATTATTATACTCAAACACATTATAAAACCTTATTTGGTGAATAAAAAAATAATCTAATGCACAAAAGAAATAATAATAATGCAGAAGAAATAAATTGGTAGATAAATAATATAATTTGGTAACTACAACCTTTAATAAAAAAAATCTAGTGTGGCGCACTCACACAACTTTCCTTGCCGTTATGAAAATTGATCACCTGACGCTAGTGTTCACGCGCATCTCAAGTCTACTATTCACAGATCAGAGCCAGCTGGTGACAGGACATTAACTCTGGAGATACACGAGGTCTGCTATCTCTTAAAAGTGAATGATTTAATAGAATCAACATTTGCCAACAGTTTGCAATTGGATGATCACATTTTCTCGAATTTCGAGCTTATTTTCAATTTTAGGTGAAAATGTTACTGAACATTAGTTGTAGAGATTTTCATGCTCAATATTTTCCACTTTTTTGTTTAGATTGTATCTGAAGCCTGAAAATTGGGAATCTAAAATCAAACTTTGCATAGATAGGGCGGAGCTCCTGAAATTTTTACAGATATGAGAGTGACAGTTGATAGAGCTTATAATTGACTATTTTAGGTGTAAATTTAATCAAAATCGTTGGAGCAGTTTTCGAAAAAATCGCGTAAAACATTTTTGCCATTTCAGCCATTTCAGCCTTCAATGGATAATAAATTATTGGTAATCAGAATGGTTTTAGGATTCTTCTATGTTTTACCTACCAATCTTCCTTAACCATGTTTTGATGTGTTTTTTATACGCATAAGGTTATGGCATAAGCCATGAGCATTACAAAGGGTGGAAGGAATATTTCTGTAAAAAAATTGTGCAATATAGTGACTGTTTGTTGTTGAATGAGTTTTAATAAGTCTCGGAATTTCGATGCCAATGGAATTTGCAGAGCGTGTTGCGTGATTGTGATTTATTCTTCTAAACATATTATCACTGTTTGCGCTAATGTAAAGGAGTAAGCTTCTGACAAACAATTGTCGAATGTCAAGTACATTAAACTCTTCATATATTTCATTAATTGGAGTGCGAATGGGTTTATTGAGAGTTGTTTTTGTTATGCGTTTTTGAGTGATGACTAGAGGATTTAAGATTGATCTATACGCTCCTCCATAAGCTGAAATTCCCGCAGTTATAACAGATTGAACATAAGCAAAATATACATTTTTCAAATAATCTTTCGATAGAAATTGGCGTAAATTCAAGAATATGTAGGTAGATCTGCGTATTTTGTTTTTTAATTTGGTTATATGTTCTGACCACTTCAATTTAACATCAAATATAACGCCTAAATATTTATGAGAGCTAACTCTCTCAATAGACTCGCAATGACATTGACTATTATTAGAACTTGAGCAAGAATGCAATGCTATTGACTCAATAGGAGACTTTTTAAATTTCAGGGACTTCAATAAATTTAGATTTTCTTATATTGATTGTCAAGATGTTTTGGTCGAACCACGCCTTCAGCATGTGGAGGTCGCGGGACGCTTTTTGATGCATTTATTTCTGCCTGTAACATGCGGCGCTGTATCATCAGCAAATAAGAATAGATTGCCATTATTATTAATATAGATTGGGAATAATAATGGTCCCAAAGTGCTTCCTTTAGCTTGCAACTTCCAAACTTTGGAAGTTGCAAGCTCGAATGAGCTTTGGAGAAAGCAAGCTCAAATAAGCTTTGGAGGAAGCAAAGCGAGCCTGCTGATCTTATTTCTGGTGGAGGCCCCTGGCTATACGGATAAGCGAGCCTGCAGGCTAGTGAACTACATTTTTTATTACTATCGTATTTCATAAAACTTAAAAAACTAAAGAATTGCATTCTTTATTCAGCAATGAAGTCACTGCAGTGATTTACTATTTATTGGAACCAGTTAAATCGCCTCTAACCAATCTTTTTTTTAAGATTATTGGAATTAAAGAGAAACTTACATTGGGATGGCTTTTTTGAGATTCTTCTTCTAAAGTCAGAATTATGTGATGAAAAAGCTCATGAGCATCTTGTTCACCAGGAGAAATCGCCCATCCATTTTCTCTCAGGATCTGAATCATTTCCATTGGCGAGTATGGATCTTCAACTGTTGAATCTGCTTCATTACTCAAAACTGTAATAAATAAAAATTATTAGATGAAATAAGACTCAGAATAAGCCGAATCTGTTCCAAGCTATTAAAAATTCAGTTAGTTGAAAATGATAGTTAGGCTAGAATAATTATTAGGATGACTAGACAAAAGAGAGATCAGGTAGCTTGCATAGCAATTAATTTTTGTACTTTAAATGTAATTCGACATAGTAATTTTGGGTAATAGGTTACCTTTACTAGTACTTTACTTTTCTAGTAATAGGTTTTTCAATTAATGCAATATAATATCATTTTTTTACATGAATAATACGTAGGTTATATTAGATCCTCGATAAATGTAGTTGTTTTTTCAACTTGGAAAATACTACCATCAAAATTGAAATAAATTGCTTACATTAACAATTTTACATCTTTAATTTACAGAAATCGAAATATCATATTTTAATTATTTAAAAAATAACTTCTAAAAATGTTTAAAGAGGTTCCACTACTTCCGCAACATCAACACGATGTGTTCTACGAAGAATAATGAAATACAGTACCAGGTAGGCTATTTATCTTATAGCAGTACTTGTATATAGTGAGTTGAATAGCTTACCATTCAATAAATTTAGCAAAGCTTGTGAAACAGGACCTTGTTGGCTTGATTCTAGCCACTTTTTGAAAATAGGACATGAGGCAAGTGCCTGTAGCAGTGCGTTGAGGAAGCAAGTGAATCCCAAATTTTGAAGACCAATTACTGGAACTGGAAAACATAAATTATGTAGAAATAAATACAATTTAAAACAAAATACCAGTACCAGTAATTCATTTCATTTTGTCTTAGACCAGCAGTCTCCAGACAGACTTTGTCAAAGTTTAAAACAATTAAAAACACAAATAATTTGAAATGACTGCAGATAGTTTGTTTCATTTTGCTCTGTAGATGGACTGTCACTCCAAACTATAGCTTTAATAACACTCTTACATTATATTTGGTAGGTATGTGACATACAAGGCAAAATTCTCTTAGATCATGAACCATTTCCTGGATATAAGTTAAGGTCAACATTTTCTTCAAGTATTTATTATCATCCATAAAAATTTAACGATGGTAGTACAATGAATAATTATAGGAAAAATAATACACTTTTATTTTTTATTCTTATCAGTGAATGCACAATGTCTTTTTTCTTATGTTTAAAATTGGTGAATATTGTATAGATACAAACTGATAATTAAAATAATAGGATATTATAACGTGATAACGTAATTGTTATTGTTTTAATGTGATAATTCTGATTTGATGTGACACTTTAGACGTGATTTATTTTATGTGATTTGTGATTACTGTATACCATGTTTTCTTCTACGAGGATTTGAAACAGGGCCCCAAAAGACGTACGCTCCTATTATAACTGCGATTGCAGTGGCTGCAAAATAGGTGGGAGGAATATCCTTCAACATTTTTAGTTTGGTTGGTTTACATCGTAGAAGTTTTATAGCACACACGATAATAAGTAAAATTAAATATGACGAAAATTTACAAAAAATTAATGAGAAAACCCAGGTTAGACGCGGGACAGTCATGAAACATGAAACGCAATAGCCACAGCCATTTGCTTTTGAACCGCTGATCAGCTGTTCTAAAAGAAATTTGATCAAGATGGCTTTAATATTTGGCGCTGATTTAGGAATAATGCAAATGTAGAATAACATTTAAAATTAGAGAAACGCAGATTATTTTTGGCACTTTTCTGGAAAAGATTTCCCTACATGACAGCCAAGAAACTTTAAAAAGTATGTGAAATATATTGATAAATCAAAAATTCAAAGTGACCGCATTGGTTGACTAAACCCCGCTGAACTGTCGTCTACTCGTAATTCGAGCAATTTAGATTTTACAAGTTACTTCCAGACAGAGCACGCTGAGAAGTGGTCTCTTTGATAATTCACTTCTTGGAAACTGCAAGCAAATTTTTTACATTACCACCTGCCTCACCTGTTCATTATTATACGCTTGCGTCATCAGTCAATTAAATTGAAGGCGCTACCTGTTTGAAGTCAGATACGCACGTGTCAAAAACGTTTCTTTTTGAATTTAATCATTTGAAGTTTACTTTGAACCATGGCTCCGTTGGAAAAGATCTTCTTTGTCCTACAGTGGATTCTGAGGTGTGTATTACCTATGCAACAACTTTTCAGAACTTGATTTATTTTTATAAAAAAGCAATTATCATAATAGTTTGAAGTCATTTTTATATTAATAAAAGCTACTTTATGGGCTCTTCTAGATTTATTTTTATAAACTCTGGACAATCATCACAATTTTTTGAAGTATTTTAGCTTCGTGTGAAGTTGAGGTTACCTATTGTGCATTTTTCTAGCTTTTTGCAAACTTTGCTCTACTAGGTACCTATTTTTTAAAACATTTTGGCAGTATTTGAATTTGAAGAAATGTAAGATTTTTACGTTTCTTTTCTTTTGATTTTGCTATAATTTTTTTATTTTTATTATAAATTCAATCTAGGTTAGATGTGAGAATGAGGCTCATGTGCGTTATATTTTTTTTAATATTCTCCCTCTTCAAGATAATTTTTTAAAGAGCTTTAAGCTGCGTTTACATCAAGGTTAATAACAAAATATTATTAACCTAATCCTTATAGATTTTATTAGATTGAACATATCTTATTATACACATGATGACCATGTGTTTGTCAAGCTCAGTTCAATGTAATTGAATCTATAAGGATAAAGTTAGTAACATTTTGTTAATAACTTTGGTGTAAACCCAGCTTAATGCGAGCAAAACTTTAATTTCAAACATTGAGCATAAACTTGAATCTTTTCTGAGATAGGTAGATAGGGGCACAACCACAATCAGAAGGACATTTCTATTCCACGAAGGCCCCACTATACTCTACTAGGCTGTTAAGTCAACATGCCTAAAGTATTCTAATGGGGCTACATAAATGTCAATATTACAGAAAATAACTAGTACTTCTTGTAATATTTTATATTATAAACATGAACTGTAACTTGATTAAATCATTACAAGAGTACTAGTTAATTCTATAGCTTACCGTATGTTATGTTTGAAGGGACGGATTCAAGGATCCAAAGGTTCAAAGAACCTCACATGTCAACCTAAGCTTATTGTGCGTCCCAAGTAAATTAGTTGGGCAAACCAATACCTGTGTCCTTGACAAGATACAGGAGTTTTTTTCCCTTTACCAACGTTCCATTCATCACCTGACTGCTTGTCGCAATCCAGTGTGATATGCTTGACAGTCTCTTCAGACTGACTGGTCCTCGTGAGACCTACGTGAGTTCCACTCCTGCCTTTTTTGTAGGACCTTCCGCTGAAAGCGGAAAGGGAAAGAAAATTTGTGCTGGAGTTTCACCCATCTCAAGTCTCTTGGTTTTTTCTTTTTGCCCCTCCTAAACTTTGCAGGGTCAAAAGCCGAACCTCTCTCAAGAAGTTTTACCTCAATGGCCGTCCTTCTCCTCGAGCAGTGGTGAGGTTTGGTTCTCAGGCATTCCTAAGGATTCTTGCTTTTTGGGAGTTGTGAGAGTCCCTCTCCAGTTGGAATGGTGTAATTGAGCTTACGTCATCCATGTTGTGATCAGTAGAAGCCTTCTCAATGTTGATAGCCTCTACATAAGAGTGCAACGGAACCTCCTGTGTTCCTGAAGCATCAATTTCAGATTGAGGAACCTGCCCTGATAAGGGGAAAACATCCCGATGGGTTTGAAGGCAAGACAACTTCTAGAGTTGCCTTGGGGTTTGGTTTTGGTTTATTTGTTCATGTGGTTCCCCACGAACAGCAAGGGAAGTAGAGTCGACCCAGACAGAGCCCCACATGTCCAGGCAAGACTAAATACTACAGGTGGGCGCCTGGTATCCTGCAGGAGACACCATATAAAAGGCTTGGTGCCATCCACCCAACAGCACGATCCACTTCACACCTTGGGTCAGATTTCACAAGTGAAAAGGAAATTAGAAAGAAGTTAAAATATGGCCAATGAGGGCCGACACATAGAAATATAAAAAAAGAATGGTACACAGTCAAGTCAATGGAAATAGTGTCATTCTAAAATTGAAAATTTTCAAAGCATATTTAGAAGGAGAAGGGCTTTGGAAAGGGGGGGGGTCCTTTTTAGTTGCCTCCTACGACAAGCAGGAATACTGTGGGTGTATTCTGTTTTCAAAAAAATTATAAGTCCGATGTTCGACTGAAAGCTCCCCCAACGAACAGGGGACAGAAAGAATGTAACAGAATTAATGATAAACATACTAAAAGGTCTTCACTATTTTTTTCCTTCAAATTTATTTCAATAATGCCAGATGCTATACAGTACTAAACTCTAGGTTAGATGAGCATTATTTGCTCTTGAAAAACATTTTATATGACTTAATGAGAATTAAAGATTGAACTCTTTCCTGAAATAGATTACTGTACAACCACGAAAAGGTCATAATTTAATTGATCTCCATTTTGCATATGCCTATTTATTCTACTAGGTACATAGGCTATAGGCCTCTAGTTATTGATTTGATAAATTTCGATATGAGTCAAAACTTTCATTGTTATCTCAGAAATATATATAGAATATTTTTCTATTTTACCAACATTTTTTGTTGAATTTTCAGGATGATTTTGACGTTTCTCAAATCAACTCTTGGAAAGTTGATTGATATCGATAGAAGAACCGATGAACCACCTTCTCCCATGGGACTGCCTGTGGTTGGCACTCTTTTCTCTCTGATTGCTGCTGGCGGCGGCGAGTACTTGCATTTGTACATTGACAAACGCCACACACAGTTGGGAAAAATATTCAAAGAGGCTATAGGACCCGTTGATGCTGTATTCGTGTCCGATCCAAAACTTATCAAGACAATCTATTCACTTGAAGGAAAGCACCCGAAACATTTCCTGCCAGAGCCTTGGGTCTTGTACAATGAGAAATATGGCAGTAAAAGAGGACTTTATTTCATGTAAGTGACCTAATTATTCTGTGTTTAATCATTTAATTTATTTTTATCTTCCAAAATTGAACTTTTTCTAAATTATTCACTCAAATCTTTTGCTTCTGGTTTTGTCGAAGGCCACATGAAACACCAACCATCAATGGAAACAACGTACCTACATTACGGTAGTAATGTTTATTATTGTGGTGATACTATAATATTACATCATGCATAGATTAGTGCTGTACATTTGAAGCAAAATGTCACGTTTTATTATATAGTTTATACAATAGTTTATTATATTATATTATTACTTTTCGATTTTAATTAGCTGATTTCATTCTGATGAATAACCAGTCACACATTTTTGGAGTGACCTATCATTTTACTACAATGATGGATTTAATGGGCTGCTTGGAAATACTTATATCTTCAAGAAATGAAAAGCAGTTTCAAATTATCTCCCAGGCATGGTAAAGATAGCCATATACTGTTAGTAAATTCGTAAGAGAATAGTGTTACATTGTTCACTTGTTTGCAGGGATGATGAAGAATGGAGATTGCATAGGAGAATTTTGAACGAGTCTCTATTGCGATCTGATCCGAATGCGGGCTTGGAAGATGTCCATGACCATATTTTGTCAAAATTTATCAACGACTGGCAAAAGCACATCAACAATGAGTTTACGGTTGACGAACACTGCTTCTACAAACTATCTATATCATGTAAGTTTCATCATAAAATAAATGATCTGACCTACAATAATATGTTTTTCCTCCACCTACTGGCTAAAGTACTTACTTTACTCCCTGAAACATAATACTAAAGTGTCACTTTTTCGCTCTCGGTAGTAAAAAACAGAAAAACTCCCTAGGGAGTAAAAGTGACTCCATTTAAATAACATGGGAAGCATCTCTATTTTAAAAACTTACATTATAATAGGTTAGAAGGTCTAAGCTCAGATAAGAAAGCATAAAGAGGTGTCTGTCATTGAGTCAACTGAATTCAATACCACAACCATAAATTTGATCAACTCATGAAATATATGTTTGAATGATATTATATTCTTAATATTAGTAGACGATAAAAATTTATACAATTTTTAAAATATCTTATTCTATTCAAAATACCAGCCAACAAATATTTTTGATCTGCAATTCAAATCTGAACCGCGTCATCTGGAGTCAGCCATTTTTGGTAGACACCCAGCTGATATAATTGTTGCAACTTTTGCTAGATAGCGCAATCGGCAGTGCCAATCAGACGGCCAGTTTTTAGGCTTTAGATTTTAGGTTATGTTGTTAGGAAACATTGTCACCTATACGTAAGTTATTAAAATGATTTTATTTGCAGTTTCTATAAAAAAATGTAGATGGAGGAAAAATGTTGTGTACATCACGAGTGAAAAATACTTTTTCTCCATCAGGAAAATTGTTGCCCTCGGCTTCGCCTCGGGCTTCAAACTTTTCCCTCAGGGAGAAAAAGTCGTACTTTTCACTCTAGATATACAAATAACTATTTATGTGTGGTTCCACTACAGAAATACGGTAGCCTAATTTGACTTTATGAAGACTTTTAGACTTTAGTGGAGACTTTATGAACCGTTCTAACCTGCCACCTGACATTTCATTTAATCTATTATCCCATTAAAAAAAAAAACTTCAATAAATAAATTTATCCATATTTGAATGTGAAAGACGTGCCTAACTGGGCACAACTTCACTGTAGCTAGACCCCAGACAATACAGTACATAAGCAGCCCTTCACGTGCATTTATAACAGTATGAAATTTTTAAAATTTTACAAAAATATCAAACGCTAAATAATAAATATTATCCCATTCATTGAGCATCATGAATCGTCTAGAATTATTGAAAAATTTTCACAGGTAATCGTGACGAATTTGAGAAGGTTTATGGATTTTGTTCCAATTTCTATTATAACTAGTAGTTCTGTGAACAGTAGACCTCACGTAGTATTCTCATCCACATATACCTGATTGAAACTATAGACCTTATGGAAATACAGCAATAGACTGGCTTCTCCACACATCTGTGTAATCACTTGTCAGCTGATTTATGATGAATAATTCTATAGTCTGATTTTTACTCTGATATTGGCGTATGAAGGAGGCTCCTTTTCCCTTTTATATTATCCTTGAAATGTAAAATTTCCAAAAACCTTGTATATACGTCGACGCGCGATTAATAAAGGAACATACCTGTAAAATTTCATGAAAATCGATTACCGCGTTTCGCCGTAAATGCGCAACATATAAACATTTAAACATTAAGAGAAATTCCAAACCGTCGACTTGAATCTTAGACCTCACTTCGTTCGGTCAATAAATGCAATTTGTTCACTAAAACATTAACTGTTCATTTTTGGAATATGAGCTACATTGAAAGAATTTTAGTTATGGATGTTTGCTATCTATTGATTTGAATGTTAAATATTTTGCAAATAGATTCAAGGCCCCCTCATTTAACTGAATTTTGATATCTGGATCGAATTGTTTGTTTTCTAGTTTTTGTTGCGTCGATGATGGGATCGACGTATCTAGACTATGAAAAATTGTTCCAAGAAGACATTGAGGAGCTTGCGTCATTCATCCATCTCATTTTTGTTGAAAGCTGTAATCTGCAATTGCTGCCTGCTAAGTTGTCGGCATTCTTGAATTTACCGGCTTGGAGAAGATTCGTCGATTATGTCAAGTCGGCACTTGATTTAGGTTTGTTGCTTATGAGTTTCTTGTTATTTTACTCGAATATGGTATTTTCCAATTATTTTCGAGCAGCTCTGTACCAACATCCCCACTATATAATTATTAGGGCGAGACCACATTGGGCGTTTTCAGACGAGTCGGCAGAGCAGGAAGCTCTCCGATTGGCGGATTGTCAGCTGATTTCTGAACGTCTCGCCCTTAGATATTCATTGAAAGTAAGCACATTGATAAAAATAAGAATCAGGTCAGAATCTAATCTGAATTTTGCTTCAGATTTTCACTGTTGTTCCAAATATATGGAGTTATTCAGACTAAGGCAGACTACGTGTGACATAATCTGTTGCCTAATTGGCTACCTCAGGACGAATTTAAGAGTGGGCAGACGTCTATGCGATATTAGCTTGAAGGTTTTTAACCTTGACTATAATATAGTAATTACATTTTCAAAGTCGTCACTCGGTGGTTACTGAAAAGTTTATGAAAACTTCAATTTCACTCTTAGGATTGAAAGATATTCGTATAATAAAATACTAAATCAGAGAATATAGATTTTCACTATGTAACATAGGTATTATTGGTTACATTTATCAGTACCACAGAATATATCATTCGACTTTTGACATACCAATATTTTTGAATACAATTATTCTTATTTCTAATACATATTGGTTCACAGGCAAAGTTTTGACAGAGACGATGATGGAGAAGTGTGATGAGAATAGTTTTCTCGCAAAACTGATGAATGAGGACATCCCAAAAGATAATGTTGTCAGAGTCGTAGTCGATCTGATTCTTGGAGGAAGTGACACGGTTAGTAATAGCTCATTTAAATTTACTTAGTCCAGGCGCTGGCTTACATTGAGCATGCATGAGAGAGGCAGAGAATTTGACTTCGGATTATTGTTGGGGGGTCTTTAGTGTATATGAAACTCGATGTCGTCACGTCCCAGGGTGGTCGAGAGATTGGGGGGGAGGGGGGTAAGTTGTAAAAAACGCGCGCTTATATAATCGCCTCTCCTGCGGCAACCATTCATATTACAGCTTTGACCCTTTTTCTAATATTATCTAATTATAACAAGCTTTCAAAATGGTCCTCTTCATTTTTACGATAGACCGCATAGTTTTTCCGTAAAAAAATAAAATATCTCAAAAAATGTATTTTTTGAGTATAGATTTTTTTTTATTTTCCGAATATTTCAGTCGTTAGCCGACTGAGAGGAAAAAGTTCTCAATAAACGTTGTAGGACGTTTCTTTCTGAATCCAATGATGTATATAGTTTGGGGGTTACGACCATAGATGCGGCTGTGGGAGGGGGATTAGTAGCACTGTTACACTGCAGCGCGGGCCACCCCTATGACCAGTGCGCGTAGCGGCCTACCTATCGCATCGCTCCTATTAGTCTATGCATCCAAATTATGTATTTCAGGAACGTTATATTATGTATTTTTGGTCGCTGAACACGATTTTTCAACTCTGAAGCCTCAATAATCAATGGTTCTCATCATATTTCATAAATTATGGTCAATATATGCAATATAATAATCGATTCGAGTTAATATAGATTGAAAAGAAAAATGAAATATATACAATGAAATTGGATTCTTAAACAGTAATATTATAATGATCTTTTACTCACTTTTGATTGATTCATCCACTGGGTATTCTCGTTCAATCCGTTCTAACAGGAACTAGTTGAATGTATTCCTGCACGTAGATCCATAGCAACTGCAGTAAATACATCATGCCACTCCCTTGCTGCTGCATTGGCATCCTTTAAAGCACTTTTTGCATTTGCAAGGTGGTATCAAGTTTTCTGGCATTGCCTGTTTTGTCGTCAATAATGGAAGAATAAAACCGGAATCATCTTTGTAATAACCGTAATCTTCCATATTCAATTCCTTCACATTACCGTCTAAAGTTGAGGAACGAATTTCATGACATTCTGGCATGTTAAACTTTGTTCCATCACATCGGTAAGATGTATTGAAGACAAGAGAGTAGGCTCACGTTGCACAGAGTTTATTTCACAATTCTTTGTTTGATAGAGAACCATAGCTGTTACATGTGTTGTGCTTTTACCGTCCAAAGTTTCTTCACAAAAGTCATCATTTTCAATCGCCCCATGCACAAACGATTCCTTGTCTTTTAGAATATTCGATGGAATAGGAACATCGCCACTAACATTATTCATCAAATTAGACTTAGAAATGTTATCAATATTAGAAAGTTGTTTGTAGCTAATACAGTGGCCTAGTCTGTTCAAGAGTGTGATCAAGAGTTTAGATCTTGTTAAATGATGTATACTTTCTGCTAGGGCAACATGTTTAGGAGTGAATTCACCATTATTGACAATATGAAATACATCCATGAAGACACTCTTGAATTTCTTAAGAGTTTGATCCGATACATTCCGTCCAGACCTAACAAGTTTTATAAGGAAAGTTTCCCAGGTCTGAGGTAGATGGAAATTTTCAAGTTCTTGTTTCACAGCTACTTCATCACAAACAAAATCTTTCATATTGAACGAAAAATCTTTAATTTCTTGTCTTAGTTGGTCGATGAAATTGTTAACTGTATCATTTTTAGCTGATCCAAGTTGATCTACAATATCTTCCACCGGTACAGCAATTTTGAATATTAGTACAGGTTTTGACTGATCTTTGGGGTGTGAGAATAGAATCTTATCTCCATAGTGTTCGATTAGGAGTTTCTTCATCAATCGGTTATCAACGCTGATGTTATTAATATCTCCATGTATTTCCTTTAGTCGGGAAGATAAGAATGATAAAGAAACACATTGATATTCCAGTTTTGGGTCAACTTCGCATATCAAATCGTTAAATGCTCGCGAAATTAACGGATTTACAGGTAGTTCTTGTGAGTCGAGATTCTGCTTTGAGTGTATTCTAAAATATTCCTTTTTGCAAATATCATGATATAGCACGTCAGCAGCAAATACATCATTTACTGAGGAGCATGTACTTAATCGGGTGAAAATAGAATCTTGTTGAAACTTACAAACATCAAGAAGATTTTGAGCCAAGCCTACTTCAGAAATTCTATATAAGGTGGAAACCTTTTTTTTAGTGGACTGTTGACAAAAAATACATTTAGTGAAGTCTGTTTTTGGTAGTGCACTTCTAGTTGTAGGACGTTCTTCACAGGTTCTCGTACCTGTTGCAACATCTTCAGCAACAACATTGATTGGTTCTTCGGTGGAATTATGCACCCTCGAAACATATCTTATCACATTAATTTTACTAGTATAACTACTGTAACATGCTCTATGCCATTTAAGAGAATATAGTTCGTTATTTACAATAGACGGGTTCAATCTCTCGGTCACTTCATCCTTCCTACTATTTAAAGCATCAAGAAATGTTTCAAAGCTTGTATGCTTGGGTCTTTCAACTAATAAGCAATCACTTTCCAACTGACATATAGCACATAATCTTTTGTCAAACACCCTCACTCTCTTTGTGATTGAGAAAGACATTGATAACTCACCTTGCACAACACAAACTTATTCACAGATCGGTCACAAAACTCTTAACTCTACGAATCACGAAATATTTAGAATAGAGGCGGCACCACTGTTCACATCAACGCTTGATTCAATACTGACTTTACTGATTATTGTATAGTGAAATAGTAAATAGATTGAGACGGACAGGCAGATACATGCGCGGACACGAGTCGTCTAGACAAAACAAGAAATGTGGCACCTATTATATTTGTCAAAAACAAGACAAGAAACTTGTTGACAAAACAAAAAATGTGGCGCCTATTAATTGTTTAACTTATTCATTCACTTCAAATTGACGATTCAGAAGTGATCAATTCAATAAATAAACAAAATATTCATTCTCGATTAGATATTCTACATATTCATCTTCTATTGATTGAGAATCACATTATTCAACCAATCTGGTTTAACATATGAGATGAACTTTGTAATTTTGACCATAATTTATAAAATATGATGAGAACCATTGATTATTGAGGCTTCAGAGTTGAAAAATCGTGTTCAGCGACCAAAAATACATAATTTTACGTTCCTGAAATACATAATTTGGATGCATAGACTAATAGGAGCGATGCGATAGGTAGGCCGCTACGCGCACTGGTCATAGGGGTGGCCCGCGCTGCAGTGTAACAGTGCTACTAATCCCCCTCCCACAGCCGCATCTATGGTCGTAACCCCCAAACTATATACATCATTGGATTCAGAAAGAAACGGCCTACAACGTTTATTGAGAACTTTTTCTCTCAGTCGGCTAACGACTGAAATATTCGGACTATATTTTAAGTCCTCAGATTTTCTTGAGCAGAAACGGAACAAATTTGATAAAAATGTTCATAGAAACATACATTTTTCTACTGACAAATGTACATGACTATCACTACTGACGAATGTACATAAATTTTTCTATTTACGAATGTTCTGATAATATAGGTAAGGTACAAGCCTTACCTAAAGCTTTTCCAGTTATTTTTTATAGTTAGTACATTCCAAATAATGAAGAAGAGTAACAACAATGCTCTAGAAACATAAGGTTGATATCATATTTTAATATGGCATATTGATTATTATTCTAATACCATGTTTCAAATAGCTGTGTTCAATTGAACAAACGCGTAATCGGTATTGCTTAAAATTTGTTTTTTTCAGACGTCGAACACAATTCACTGGATTGCCTACGAGTTGGGAAGAAATGTTGAAGTACAGAATAAACTCGCTGAAAACACCAACAACGCATCACTTGTGCGAGGCATTGTTCGCGAAACTCTGCGCCTCTACCCAGCCGCCATTTTCATTGCTCGATCACTTTCCGATGACGCAATCATCGGCGGATATCGTGTACCTGCTAAGGTAAGGTGGTTCAATCAAGTTAGTGAATTAAAAACGTGAATACAATGAAGATAACATGTAAAAAATATATAGAATAAATAAAACACAAAATAAATTCAGTTAATTATCTAATAATGACTTCAAGAGCGATTTTTATTTCAATCTGCTGAGTAGCGGATACACCCACCAATTGATACAATAGAGTGGCACCACAGAGATATGGGAACTTTTTATATAATAGGCCTACTCATGAAAATAAGAGGAGTGGAAATTTTCAACGTTTAATGATTCAGACATGAAAGGAGATTCTCTCTATTAATCCACCTGTGACAAACTTACACAAAACGTGCACTTATTCATGAGATAACTCATCACATATTTTGTAAATGGATTGATATTTTATTATTTCAGTTGGATAAAAATCGCGTTCCTTGTTTTTGACGCAAATCACATTTTGATTGTGTATCGACTTATATAATGCAATACAGTTATAATGCATGTCTTATAATTATAATGCAGTACAAGTATTCTGTATTGACTATAATAGATATTATATTTAATTTCAGTTAGCTAGAAATCTTTGTCTTATACTTTTGATACAATTGACATTATTCATTCTATACCGTCTTATAAAATGCACTACAATTACAAGGAAGTGAGATTGGGTATTATGGCGACACAGAACATCCGAAAGAATCTCTGTGTAAATAAAATCTACAATAATATATAAATTCACAACATGGGAAAATACTATTACACAATAAAATGCAATGCCAACTGAGTATTTGCATCTCGAGATACTAAACCTGTTTGAGATGGTAATATAAAATTGATTAAAAAACTAGCGCTAAAATGTAGTTACTGAGGCCGACAGTCGCATATGAAGTGACACAAATTACATAAGAGTATCGATGATTTATCAATTTTAGCTTCGAAGTATATTGTGCAATATTATGATATACAAGTCTATAAGGCTACATGAGAATTCTAAAAAAGGTATCTATATTCTCACATTCCATTACGAATCTCTTGACATATCTCAAAAACCTTGATCGTATATTGCACTGCCTTATCTCCAAGGGCAGCAGGTTGTAGAACTTTTGAGCTAAATAAGAAAAAAATTTCATGAAGTCACTTTTATTTGGTTTAGGTATACAAGCTTCGTATTTATTACTATTATAAGTACAATAATACTTATAATTAAAATTATAAGTACAATATTACTATTAAAAACGATTATGTAAATATGTAGTAAAGTTAATGATGAATGTGATTTCCAGACATGGCTGGTGATGTCCTCCTACACCAGTGGACGTAACCAAGAATATTTTCCAAACCCAGATGAGTTTTGGCCTGAACGATGGCTGAAGGATGAGACGAAGCCGTCTGGGTACACCGGTGTCCTGGATGCGTCGGCCTCTACGCCCTACGGAATGGGATTGAGAAGTTGTATTGGCAGACGAATGAGTGAAGCTCTCATGACCTTGTTTGTCAAAAAGGTATGTCCTCCTGTCAATATAATACGTCAATTTCATCTCTTGTTTCTGCTTCAAGGACTGATTGTATTGAGTATATCTGTTGGAAGAACTTATACTGTTATAACAGCAGTTGAATATAAAAACGATGATGAAAAGTTGTATTGACAGACGAATGAGTAAAGCTTTCTACCTTATTTGTTAAAAAAGTATAGCCTCCTGACAATATGTCCATTTAATTTCTTGTGCCGTATCTGCTTCAAGGACGGAATGTATTGTGTATCTGTTGAAAGAATATTCTGTTGAATGAATTAATACTGTTATAAAAACAGTTGCCTATAAAAACATTCTGTTTGGTGGGGGGAGGGGGGAGTCCCTTGCGGGAAGGTCCCACCTCTCCTGGTTTTATAACTAATACTGTTATATATTCAAAGTTGGTGGTAGTATTAACCACCAAAAGTTAATTTAACATTGTTTATTTTCTTCATTCACACTTGAAAATGACTAGAGTTCGAAGCATGTAGTATTTGAATGAATATTGAGACGGTACTATGATATTTAATTTACTATACTTTAATATATTATCTTTATTATATACTTTATATAAGCTTAATATTATACAATGTGATCTCTGAATAAAAGGTATAATGTGCAAGTAATGTTGTAGAAGTGTAATTCAATTCTAAAGAATCACTAGTAATTCTTTGTAGAAGAAATATTTCCGTCTGGAGTATCATAATTGACTGTTCCATCTTTATTAATGGACGAGGATCTTATTGGAAATCTCCATTTGGATTGGCAAGAATATTATTCTAGATTGGGAGAAGATACCTACAGTATTCTGAATATTTCTGAGCTAAAAGTTCCAGGTAGTAGGCATTTGCCTATAGTGAGGTTCACTTTATGCTGTTCCTTATAAATATTTGAAATGCTTCTCATTTAACCAATGCTGATAGTTTAAAAGTTAACCTTATTATAGTCTTCAATGTTTGATTCCATTACGAACTGCTTATCATTACTTCATACCTGACTGCTATGTCGTAATTAGTTGTTCAAAAGTGCTTACTATAGTACTATGAACGCTCTTATCATGAAATAAATCTTCATTATTTGTTTATGTATTTCAGGTAGAGAATCACTTATTAATACTTTTGTGTTTTTCAGATTGTAACCAATTTCCATCTTGTATCAACCTGCGAAACTGATATTATTCTGAGACTGGTTCCTGTTCCGAAAACTCCGGTGCGACTTCTATTGACCGAAAGAAAGTAATGCAAGTCATATTCGATATTTTTATTTCAGGTTTTACTGTATCATTATTTTATTATTCACCTTATTATTTTACATAAGTTTTATTGTAGATTACGGGTTTTATTTTGATATAGGATCCAAATAAGAAGTTTTATTCTCAGGTCTTAATAAGTTACATTTTTTTCTATGGTATATTTTCTGGTGCTAGAGACCGTACTAAATGGTTGAAAAAGAAAAGATATGGTGCTACAAGTTGAAATCAAAGTCTTTGAAATTTGTACCAAACTTTTTTCCATAACTCTTATGAAAGAATTCGACTACATAATTTGTTACCGTATTCAGCGCCGATAAACGACTGAAACAGATTTTATAGATTAATAATGGAAATCAAGATGAAAAATATATGTGCGATAGTTATATTATTCACGTCTGACATCTCAAGATAAACTATTAAATATGGATAAATTTGTCCATGCATATTTTTTATTCTGATATTATACTTCAATGACTGATTATTGTAAACCGAACTTTCTTGACTGAAAAATGAACGATCCATTCAGGGATTTTCCTTCTCATTAGTACTGATAAATAATATAAGTAGATTTCTGTGTTAGATATTAGAAACTGATTAGCAGAAGTGAAATGCCTCCAACAATACTGTAACGCTATGATTATTCTACGTACTTACTCACCATTTTCAATTATACTGGTTGATCTCTTATTGTTATCCTAGTCTCTTAGAAAATTTTCAGAAGAATGTATCTTCAAATTGTATCAGGATGACCAAATATGTAGTGACTGAGCCTGCAATCTGATCATAAAAATATTTGTCTCACAATATTATACTGAGGTGTATTAATCTATAATGTTATCACATCGTACAGTAAGCTTCATCAATATAAGCATTGAGACATAGAAAATATTTGCTTCCTTTTTATAGTGAATAAAGTATAATTTAATGAATCATAGCAAACCTTTTCAAGACTTGACCGATTTCAAAAGCTTTTTCACATCTACCTCGATTACAAATATCTCAACTATTCAAAGAAGAAATAATATTCACATAGATAAATACATACTTCATAAGCCTTATTAGTAGTAGGAAGCATAAACATATACGATTGGTAGTTTTAGGTTTTTCGTCATGTTTTATCTCGACTGGTACTGTACTGTACATTTGAATGCCATGACAAACTCAATAGCTTTTAAATGTTAATTCATCACCTTTTTTATAGATAAAAGGCAAAATAATATTTTTGTAACTTGTAGGTATTTTAAAATTTTATATAATAGAAAAAAGAATAAATTTTTAAATAATCTTATATGTGATTAGTGATTTTCATTTATCATTAAAAGTAAGAGTCTCTAATATTATCATTAGCTTATTATTTCATATCCACCTGAAGATTTTCTATGTATAAGTTACTATTTTTAAAATTAATTATTAGAAAAAAGACTAATTCTCTTTGTATTAGTAATCGTAATGGAACAATATGTATTAGATGTTCCACTCTTTGTAACTTGATTTTATTAATATACTTTATATAATGCATTTTAAAATAAAAACTGAAAATTAAACCATCGTCTTTGTTCAATCCCAAATCTTGAAAAACCCTCAGCGTCAAAAATCCTGATTGATGTAAACGTGAATAACTCGATATACAGCTTTATCTACCTTATGATATGATAGGCTCGAATAGTATTTCGTAAGGAACAAATCAATATATCATTTACCTTACATTTTACGTACATTTACTTGCATTGCAATTCAGTACTTACTGTTGTAACTAGTGACAAATTCAAGGTGAACATATCCATTACAGTGAACTCTGTATTATGATGTAGAAGTTGTCTTGAGAATTTCTCCATCTGAAAAAATCATACAAATATTGTATGAATCTTGAAGTGTTAATAAGCTAAAACATGATAAATATTTGTTAATTAGGATATTAACAACATTCATGCAGAAGTATGCAAAGTCGCTGCAAAAAATTTAGTATTTAGATGCTAAGGATTTTTATTCATAAAGTAACAGATATATTTTTCATTGATCTTGCAACAGCACAAAGCATAATCATTTAGTTTGTTCTAAATTGATTACTGCCAAAATGAACCAATTTTTTATTCATCATTACAAAATTTGTATCATCACACTTAATTAAATAATTTGAAAGCTACACAAATCAAGAAAAGATATAACCCCTTTCATCATCAAAGTACAAGTAGATTTATTTTCTGTAGTTGTGCTAAAATTTTTGAAATATCGAAATAGAATATTATTATTATGTATTTAATATATCATTATATTATCTAATTTAAAACAAAAATAAATAATTCAAATTGTATAACATTCTTTATAATTGGATATTGTATTATAACAATATCAACTCAATCCCTACTTGTAAATTCAATCGGCTTCAAGTGAAAAGTATACTGTTAAAAATTATTAATCCATAATTTTATTCTTACCTCAGAATAGTTATGTGGTGACATGTTTTTCATCGTTAGAATTTTACTCACAATTGTTGCGGTCTTGTTTGCCTGAAAAAATCATAATTTCCACTATAAAATGCACATTTGAAAAAAGAAAAATATTATTGTCCAAGCCCAACTCTTTTTGTCATATATGCCTAATACAAATTTATTCGAGGAAAATGATTTTTCAATTATTTCTGTATCTATTATTATAGGTATATTATTATGATGCAGAGAATGTGCACTTTTTTGTACGCTTTGTAAGAATCACAAGGCACGTCAATTATTATAGGTACTCTATAAAATTGAAGGACCATAATTACATTTTTTCGAAATGACTTGAATCGAAAATAATGGTACAGTAATTGACCAGCTGAAATATAATTCTGACAACAATAATTGTTCGTTATTTTGGAGAGTGAAAAAGTCATTGATGAAATCTGTCAACTCAAACCACCCACTTACCTTACTAGTAGCTGAAGAACAAGGCAAAATTAGGATGAACAGCATCGCTATGTAGGTAGTACACCAGCAAACGAGAATTACAATATTTTCCATGTATTCCCAATCCTCTGTGGGCTTCAGAAAGCAAATGAAAATTTTGTAAGGGCAGAAAGTGATGTAGAAGACTAGAAAGAACATCAGAGATATGTTTTGGCCTCCAAACGCGTTGCTCACATCTTGAATAACTCCGCACAGTTCTCTGTGCAAATCACTCAGTTGTGTGATGCTCAAATTTTGTTTATGTTTTCCTAAAAAAAGTTTGACGAAGTGAATTTGTAAAAACATTGAGAGTTAGGGTCTATCTTTCTTATTGGTTATTGTGATACTCAATTTCAGTTCCTGTTAAAAACGTTATCCTGGTTAAAGCAGTTGAATTCGAAT
Organism: Nilaparvata lugens; assembly: GCF_014356525.2. Lineage (NCBI taxonomy): Eukaryota > Metazoa > Arthropoda > Insecta > Hemiptera > Delphacidae > Nilaparvata > Nilaparvata lugens. The sequence goes on from NC_052513.1 coordinate 5,828,992, forward strand.
AATATAATTGCGTTGGATTGAGCTGCAAGCTTCATGCACTAGCTACTAGCTTATTGACAATCAAAATATATTCAATTGTTAAATAGACTGACCCTGTACTGTGCGAAGTGCAGCTTGCTCTCTAAAGCCACTTGTAAAGCAATGCAACTTTTATCAAAACCTCATGAATTATCAATGATTTCATGGATTTAAACGTTGATAACTATATTTGTTGAGAAGTCATTCAATAAGAATACCAAAAAAATGTTCAACTGATACAATTTGAAATCAGTGTAGAATTATTTTGCCTAGACACAGTAGTGCTCAACCTAGAGATAAAAATGCTGTTTTATCGTGCCACCTCTATAAGCCTTCGATTCTCATTTTGACCCAATTGAAGTTTGTTTTGAAAATAACAAACTCTGTATATCAAGAAATGGTAAACTTTGTTTTGGCACAAACATCATTGAAAGTCATATTAAGGATACAATAATGACTGTCATCAGTGTTGCAAAAGTATTTCATTATATTATACAGTAGTACTCTGTTGCATATCCATACTTTTTCACTAATGAAATGTAATAAAACTTGAATTTTTAAAAACACTTATGAAGTGAAAATGCACTTACTATTGGTAGTGACAATTGTTTCAACCTGGTTTGGGTCACCATCTGAGTCTGATGATAACCCACACCAGGTCGAAACGATCGTCACTACCAATATTAAGTGCATATTCACTTCATAAGTGTTTTTAAAAATTCAACTTATATTACAGTAATATGCGAAAAATCTAGCAACAAGCGAGTATTTGATAGAACTCACCTCCTAGATGTGAATAAACATTGTGATTGTAATTGATAAAACGCTCCTTTCCAAAGTGTTCCAATGATGTATTAATAGCATCAAACATAGTGCATAAGTGCAGAACAAGTTTCCTCAAATTCAGCTCAAAAACTATAAGAATGAAGACCATCATATTACCGATCGGTATCAAGAAAAACTCATCAGGCTTCTTCAGCACTGAAAACAATTTATGTATACCGTTTGTCATCACATAGATCCCGATCATAATGATTGCACCTCTCTGTCCTGATCTCACAAACCTGACGTCTAAACGTGTGTTGAGCTGTTTTATTTTCTCAATAACTTCCACATATTCTTGCCAACGCTCCAATGATTTTAGAGAAGAAGTTACAAGAAAATTGATGATGGAAATGATTCTGAAGTATGAAACAGCGATTCCCACAATACTTGGATTGTCCTCCATTGTGTAGATTTCGCCGGTCGACTGGTAAAGCTTTGCTCCATAGGTGGTTATCAAAATGGAACTTATTACTTGAGAACACTTGCAATAGAATTTGAATGGCAAATTGTTGAGGTGATTCTGAATCAAATCCTCATCATACGTCATCACCCCAAAACACGAGTTCAATAAAAGTAGCAGTTTCGTGTGAAACTTCAAAGGGATTCTGCGAGTATTGTCTTCAACATTTAGTTTTCTATCAGTCTCAAACCCAGATTCACGATGAGTGGGTATTTCTTCGATAGGTGTAATTATAGGAGGCATGGTTGCTGAATTTAAATTCTCGAGTTCGATTTTTTGAAAAAATATTTGAAAAATCTCCTTACATTTGCCACATTTTCAAAGACTACACTCAGATTCAAGTTTTCACACCGTGCGTATTTAGTTTGTTTCCAATAAGTGAGTATTTCTTTTTGTTAATTTTTATTTCTGTGTGGTACAATATTTTTTCGCAAAATTTTCAAATTCTAAAATCGTCTCATATTTACCACATTTTTTGAATGATATTTCATATTTATTTGCCACGTGTTGGAAATGATCATTCATATTTGAGTTTTATTAGAATGAAAACAATGACACTAAAGAATACTTTTTCACCTAATGTAGCTTGGATGTCAATGATTTAAACCCATAACAATTGCCTGATAAGTGCCTTAAGTTTCAAGTTGAAATAAAAAACATTTATTCTCAGTACAAATATAATATTACTGTCATAATCATTAGAAATTATTATGAATATACACATAAGAGAAACATGAGAAGCTTGGAGAACTCAAGTTCTACAATAGTTCTATGAATAAGTCATGAAAGAAAATTAGAAAATATGCGAAAGAAGAAATTGGAATAGTATGTGATGTACAATGGTTCAATTCAAAGTGGTTTATTATTGATTGATTATGAATGAATATCAGAGCTTTTAGGATGTATTTTTCATCGTAAGAAGACTTGAGTAGAAAAAATATCAGAATCGATTTTATCGCCTACATGTTATATCCACATATTCAATCACCAGGAAACTGGCAAGTAAACAATGAGAAAATGTTTCAAATGAGGAGAATTGTCAAGCATGATTAAACTATCAACTAGGTACCAACAACTACATAGTCATTAATCCTCATCATTTAGTCATCAGTTAATTTGTTAATAATAATTCAAGAGATCGACCATCAAAGATTATATCAGAGAATTTCCATCAGTTGAGGACATTTCTAATGACATATCTGATCAGAAATCCATTATTTCCTTATCCTGGTTCTAAGAATTGAACCAAAATCACTAGGTACGTTGTCACCGCACCGATACCCTGAAAATAAATGAGTCGATAAATTGGAAAATACAGATATTTTTTCAAAGAGCATTTATCGATTTTCCATGAATGCGATACTTTCTCTCAAATAAGACAAAAAAAATGTAAAATCTCAAAATTTCCCTCTGAATGCGATCTTATTATAAAAATTATTTTGAAGTACTGTATACAGTATATGACTGCAGATTCAGTATTTATAATAGAATGAAGATCAATAATTCAACGGTCTAATAAATTTATCAAATTCCAAATTATTTTGTTAAACAAATTAATGTATATGTATGATATATATTGGGGAACTAAATAATCGAATTAATTTAATTGAAAACTCAAAAGTTAAAGTCGAAACTAAAATAAAATATTAAGAATACCTTTTAAATAAACAAGAGAATAATAATTACAGGATTTGCCTTCAATAAAAAAATCTACGAATAATAAAAAAATCTATAAATAATAAAATATATTAATAAAATTGATAATTTACTGAACCAGGAAAATGGTGTCTCGGAACAGAGGGGTAGGGCCGGGCCCGATTATCTGCTGTGGATAGTTCCAGGTCCCGTCCTCGTAACCGACTGCCAAGAGGCATACATTTTTAGTCCAATTTTACTTGTCATGAATTTTCACCGTCGTCGACACTTTTAATTTTTAAACAATGGATACTCTCAGATTGTGAAAATTCATGTCAAATAATCGGCTACATTACACAAATTTATCACTTTCATGATAGAATAATAGTTGAATTATTTCTGTTTCTATGATCACCCTGACACATATTATTATAGTGGGCTATCATAATTAGAACTAAGTTTAGTAGCAACTTTTGTATGTATAATATAATAATTATGTATATGTTTTGTCAATAAAGTCCTCTGGTTGCAATTCATTGGCAATCAGAGAAATTATTATTTATCAGCCATTCATTTCATCTTCTCTTTTGAAGACGATTTGGGGAACCGTCAGCAGCAAAAAATACAGTACACTAGCTCCAATTTGCTAAGTTGAAGAAAATATAAATTTCAGATTGAAAAGTACTCACTCCCATGATAACAGGTCGATTCATAGAAAACATTCCAAAAACTCTCAGTTCGGTGTTTCCGTGGTACAATAGTCTTTCGAATCTTTCAAGCTACAAAAAAATTGACATTATACATATTTTTTATACCGAAAATATTGACAAACATTTTGTACATGCTTAAGACGAATAGGCATGAATGGAGTGTAAATAAATGTAATTAATACAAACTTATTCTAATACTGTTAAGCTTTCTAAGTTTGAGACCCACTGAAGCTCCAGACTTATTCTTGAGTAATTGAAAACATTTATGATGATTATGAAAGATAACAGAACCCATACAGCTTTAGTTCGGTTTCTACACTTTTTTGTTAGCCCAAAATGATTGAAATCAGTTAAAATTGTTGTGCTGTTAGTAAATGAAGCACCAACTTTTGATTCAACCATTCATCCCTCGCTTTTATAAACTCTTTTCAAACTCACTTTTCAAACTCTAACAAAACAAAGTATAAAGTTGATCTAACAATTTATGTTATAAACACTTCATACTTATTCTTTTTCATGAAAGTGCTAAAACTGATCAGGATATTGTAACACTGGAGGTTGTAGTAATAAAACTGATTAGCTTTATATTTAAATCTTGAAGTTTTCATTTAAGACTTGAATTTTACTGCTGGCGCAAAACACGCAGTTTCACTTATACTGTCAGCATTGTTTGGATGGTCATAAGGAATGTTGACAGTTCTTTAAAATTAATCTCACTATAAAGGCAAACCTGTAAACCGTATTTTGTTTACTGTATAGAGATGCATTGTGTAATGAAAAATAATAATTGAATATATAATGTACGGGGTAAAACTAAAAATAATTATAAGTATGTTTACAACCTGAGTTCTTGTGCCTGAAGGAATCCTCTGATTCAAAAGTTTACATACGATTGTTGACGTCTCGTTGGCCTTAAAAACAAATTCAAAAGACTGCTTTAGGATGAAACATTACAATATTATTAAAAATACGATTTATTCGACAATCCGATTGAATGATATCAAGGATGGCTTACCGTTTCATTGTTTCCATATTTTATTCATTTAAAAATTCTTATTTACAATACACAATTTGATGTTAAAGGTGTCCGACAATGCCCATACCACAGACAAAAATTAAAGAGAGATATCTTTATTTGAAATCAGTTAACTTATCATTTTTTATAGTATTCATTTAGAAGTTGAGTAGTGCTGTTGATAATTAACAATTTTATTATTCAGCTTCATATATTGGAAAACATTGCTTTTTATAATATTCATTTGGAAGTCGAGTGAAGTGCTTTTGAGAACTACAAATCTTATTATTCAGCTTACTATTTAAGGGAAAAAATTGCAATTAGTTGTTTTAGACTAGGCAGCTTTACTGATGAAAAAATACTCTATATTTTATCATCTAAAAATGTTCTTTTTGATTTATGTAGGCTAGTTAAAAGAAATATAGACCTTCATAAAAGTTTGCACTTACATGATCTGACAGTTTGGAACAAGGCTCAACAAGTTGTATCAAACTGATGATATCTCCGAAAAGGAAGGTGAAGTGGTTTGCGATGTAACTCATAGTTAGCCATTTGATACTCGACGGCTTGATAATAACAATCGACGCTATGAACGGATGCACAATCATGTGCACGAAAAACAGTAGCATGGCTGCAAATATCTGGCCGCTGAAAATTCGACTCGTTTGCTCAATGACGTCACACAGCTCAGTGTGCAGCTTGCTCAGATTCAGCAGAGAATACTTATCTTCCCTATTTGTTTCACCTAGAAATTCATCACATTCGGATAAACTTGAGGTAATTGAATTAATTTGGTATGTTTGAAGAATGAGTAAAGACTTGATAATTGAGTAATTAGTATGGTAATTATTACGAGTGTAATAAGGTGAAAGGTGATTAAAAATATAAGGTAAGGTAAGGTAAAGTATTAGTAAGATAAAGATGACTCAGGGTAATTGTATTAATTTGATGTGTTCAAAAATCTGTGTACCTACAGTCCGGGTCATGTAGCTTTGCCTATCGGCGGAGAGCCACTAGACTACAATACTACCCGTTCAATAACATCGAACATCTGTAGGGAGCTTCCTCCATCTAGGGATCTAAGTACTCTGGAGCGTATGTTTTTTTTAAGTAGGAATATCACCCGCGAACCATGCCTTGTCTATCTATAAGTCACGGGACGCATACAATAAGTACCGGTATACTACATGCAATAAGTTTCATCAGTATAACCGGCTCAAATTTTACCTTCGTCCCTATTTTTTTCATTGAGATAATTGTATTAATATTTTTGCCATGCAGACCAAAATTTTCTTGATTCAGATCGACAGGGATGATAATTGGAAGAATATTTTAAATGAAATGATCCATTGATAAACTTAAGCCTTTACATCACCTTACCGCATGAAACATGACTATCATAACTATATGAAAAACTAAATAACTAAATATAACTAGCAAATTCACAACAAAAATTATACTCTACAGTTTTCAATGGTAGAAACGAGTTTATAAAGAGATGAAAACCAAGATTCATTCATGTTTGTTCTTCTTCAGTTTCCTATATTCTTGATAGAAATTTGTGGATCATAGTTATGAAGCCAGCCCCCTGTGGGTTGGGGGAGCTTTGAGTCGATCATGATACTCAAGAATGTGTTGAAAACCAGAATTCACCCACAGTATCCATGCTTGTCGTAGTAGACGACTAAAATGGACCTCAAGGCAACTCCAGAAGTTGTCTTGCCTTCAAAACCCACGGGATCTGCCCCCATCAGGGCAGTTTCGAAGGGGCAAAAAGAAAAACCCAAGAGACCAGAGATGGGCGAAACTCCAGGCACAAATGAGGGTCAAGAGGCTGAGTCGAGGGTGGCCGGGCGCCGGGCGCCCTAGAGGCAGTTTGGCGCCCCCTCTCTCAGCGGAAGGACCTACAAAAAGGCCAGGAGTGGAACTCACGTGGGTCACGAGTTTGTGGGTGGAGAGGCCAAAACTCACCACTGCACAAAGAAGGGTGACCATTTAGGCAAAACTTCTTGGGAGAGAAAGGCTTTTGACCCTGCAGAATTTCGGAGGGGCAAAAAGAAAAACCCAAGAGACCAGAGATGGGTGAAAAACCAGACACAAATGTCGGTCAAGAGGCTGAGTCAAGGGTGGCCGGGCGCCCTAGAGGCAACTTGGCCACCCCTTCCTCAGCGGAAGGACCTACAAAGAAGGCCAGAAGTGGAACTCATGTAGGTCACGAGTACTAATCAGTTTGAAGAGACTGCCAAGCATATCACACTGGACTGCGACAAGGATTGCAACCAGGTGATGAATGGAATGTTAGTATAGGGAAAAACTCCTGGTTCTTGTAAAGGACATAGGTATTGGTTTGCCTAATTAACATACTACTTCGGAACACAATAAGCTTCGGTTGACGTGTGGGGTTCTTTGAACCTTTGGATCCTTGAATCCGTCCCTCCAAAAACAATAAACAATATGAAGCCAGATCATTAACTGAAGCTATCTTAAGTAAAATTTATCATGAGAGCTGATGGATAGTCACATTCATTATATTAGGCTACATTTTGTGTGTCTTACTGTAATAGTAAAAAAATAATTAAAAGAAATCCGCTTTATGTTCAAAATTTTACTTAGCCTATAATAATAATAATGATAATTCAAAAAATCTTTATTGACTTCAACCACAACAACAAAAAATATATATAATAACTCGATAAATTTTATACAGCAACGTCCTATACTTAGCCTATAGTCCTAGTAGTTTTTTTTGTGAAGCTATGTGACACTGGTAGTCTCTCATACTGTGCCGTTCTCACACTCTCACCCGGCTAAATCAGTAATGATAGATAGTAGTCGACAGTAATAGAATCGAGTTAACAAAAACTCGACTTGAAATTTAAAAACATAAACGACCTATACCATGGGATATTTCCCTATGCTATCTTTTCTCTATGCTACTATATATAGTGAGTGAGACTCTCTTGGAACTGCCAGAATAGGTTGAATGAGAAGCATTTGACGTTATTTATAAGGAATATGACATCAGTTTGAAGTGAATCTTACTCTAGTAATAATCACAAACGAACTGCAGTATCATAAATATATTTCATCAAATGAATGAAAATATATTATGTAGTGTAATATATTACACTACCGGTTAGGTAAAAATTATTCAAAGATGATGTTTTCTTCATCTATTCTTAGCTGCGTTCTATACACTAATGATTTTACACTCTAAATCAACATGCAGTCATAAATTCAAACGAAATACGTTCAATGAGGATCGAAGCGCTTCAGTCAGTAGGTTGACAAATTGTGTCATTCATATTGATGACTGCAATTAGGTATTAATCATTTCGCAGAGTGAAATGAGCTCGAGAGAGTTTGTGCTGTAATCAGATTTACTTTTAACCGTAGCAATTCTTCATAAATAACACCATTGCTTCCCATAGAGGCCTAAAAACGATATTGACAGTTTGAAGTGAATGTCACTGTATCCACATAATTTTGCTAGTGAGAAGACAAGTGTTCTTCGCCTGGGAACATTTCAAATGGAATACCTATTTGAATTCTGCCCACATGGAGATAGTTTCACGAGGAATATATTTCTCTCGCTAGCACAAAAACTATTATGATCTTAGGACAAAATACCTTAATTATTATTCAGTGACAGTGTGATAGAATAGATTAATCGAAAGAAAAGCTATAGAGAATCTCATTTTGTTTTTAGTAGCATGAGCCATAATTATTAATACTACGTATATTATGAGCCACAGAATTTCCTAGTACTTGGAAAAGTACCTATAAAAGTTAAAAGCCATGGTAATTACTCTCTCAAATGTCTTGCTTCTAAGATATTGTTGATCATCTAATTTTTTCACAATTTTTCTACATCATTTGACAAGTTGAACCAATTGAAATATCTGTGTCAATACGTAGCGTGATTTTCAAAAATGTAGGTATCAATTCAGTTTTACTGATTATTTCTCATCCTTTGTACACTCGAATTCGAAAAAGAGCTTTATTAAAATTAGAAAGATGAACATAATATAAAAATGTTAATTACCCTGTAAGAGGAATTTCCATTCGATCTAGATTAGTTACTTCTACTCATTTTCTAATGTAGACTGGTATACCAGAGGAGATTAATGGATGAGTCAGCAAGTTACATTTTTCGAAAAGTTAGGAGACCAAAGCTTTTATAGTCGTTATTTTAAAGAATAGACAATTCATCTGACAACGGAAATAGAAAAATATCTACGAATTACGGATCTATCTGTATATCTACATAATATATGTGTACACATAATAATTATGTACCACACTCGTTATTTCAGTTTTCGAAACAAAACTTATACCACCAGAATAATACAATAGAATATTGATTGAAGAGAGAATAACAGGTGAATACTGGAAAAGCATTTTGCAGCAATTATTCAGAAGCTCTTAGAAACTGATTAAAAGTGAAGATTGTGTCAATCAAGTAAGCTATGTTGATTTTTCATAGCTTTTATTTTAGGTCTATATTCAAATATGATTACAAAGTGATAATCACAAGGAATTTATTCCAAACAACATATATAAAGAACAATACATATCTATAAAATTATCGTATTCCATAAAACATTAATTATGAAAACATTAAATGGAAAGAAGAGTACGAATATATTAAAAATTATTACTGCAAGCATTCATGCATAAATAATATCTTTTTTTGAGGTGTTAAGACTATTCTCATTTTGATAACTAATTTTCAAAGTTAGTAAAGTAGTGTTACAAATTTCCACGCTCCTGCTGTTCCAGTTCAATAGCTTCGAACAATGCTTTGAAATTTCCAGCTCCAAAGCCCTGAAAACAAAAAATATGCTTAAATATTGATAGGCCTTATCAAATAGGGAAAAATAATTTTGACAAAACGTTTTTAATTTTTCAATAGATTTTGATGGTTCAATGGTTGTTATTAATAATTTGTCTCCATAAATTGAACAACACATGTACAGCTCACGTCATTGTACAAACAGTTTGGCGTGGTGTATGAATTATACAATTCTTCACATGATGTATTTACCAACACTGATTTGTGCTTTATTTCGTGTATTATGTGAGTGGATGTCTTCATTAAGAGTAATGTAAGGCATTTTTTTCAAAGAGTATACAGCTAATTCAAAAATGTACAGATTAATAATAGTTTTTATCTCCAGTTTAACGAATAAAGGCTTGCAATGATCCAAATACTTTGCACTGCTCATAATCCTTACAACCTTTTTTTGTAACTTGAGTATTTCGTCAACCCTCTCAGAGTTACCCCATAAAAGTAAGCAGTATTTGATAACCGACTGAAAAAAGGCGAAATAAGCCATTCTTACACAGTTTGCTGTAACACAATTTCTCAGACGTCCTATAAGATACACCACTCTTGAAAGCCTCGTTTTCAGATAATCGATATGTTTCCCCCATGTCAGCTGATGATCAACATGAACACCCTAGAACTTTACATTATTAACTACACCGTGTTCAATGAGTTCTTTATCATAAGGTCTCAAACTAAAGATAACATTTTCAGTTTTCCTTTCATTTAAAAGATAACCATTAGCCCTGAACCACACTTCTGCATCCGCCAATGAAATGTTTACAAGATTTGAGAGTTCTGCAAAATTATCTGAGGTATTCAAGAACGTTGTGTCGTCAGCATATAAAACTGTTTTACTCAATACATTGTGAGGCAAGTCATTTATACTTATCAGAAACAGCAGAGGGCCAAGAACAGAACCCTGAGGTACCCCATATTTTAAATTTACAAGTTCAGACCACTCACCCTTAATACAGACTGCCTGCTTTCTATCTTTCAAATATGAACCAAATAGTCAATTCAATTCAATTTCAATTTTCAATTTTCAATTCGTTTATTTCCACTTGGCATACAATACATGTACATATTTATATTTGATATTCAACAAAATAAGAATCACAATTTTACATAAACAGTAGAAAGAACATATTGATTGAGTGGAATTCCCCCAGTAAGACTATACGTCTGAGATTGGGGGACAGTTCCTGCAAGCAGTATTATTCACTAAGTAGTTATAATTATGGTATTATATTTCCTATAAATTACAATATGTGTAATTAAAATTACACAACTAAGATTCATATAACAGTAGGTGAATTATAATTGACAACATAATATAGTGTTGGGTGTAGCTTGATATCTAGAGTGGGAGAGCAAGAGGACCCAAAAACCGGAGGTAATTTATTGTTTTATAAGCCTCTATTATGTTTTGAAACTCTAAATACTTGAACGTAAGGTATGAGTGTATAAATGAATTTAGCATTTCGAAATATTAATGTATAAAGTAACTTGTGCATTACTCTTGCTAGGTGTAAGGTGAGTGAATTAGCCTCTCAGCTCCAATCCAGCCTATGCTGAAGAGCCATTTCATCAACGAGCTTTTAAAAATCACATTGCTGCTGCTCTCGGCCTCCCTCACAATATCTGGAACATTCCTGTATAAAATCTGAGCTAAATAGTATGGTGATTTGAGTTCAGTTCCGTGTATCAATCTAGGTATATAATATCCATGGTTGTTCCTATGTCGTGTTTGATAATTATGTTCGATATTGATGAATAGATCTGCTTTATGTTTCCTAATATAACTGAGTAATGTTTTGATGTATAGTTGTCTGATGTTGAGCACAGGGAAGTCCGAGAACAGCAGCGCTGTGGGGTATCTTGATTCCTTTTTCAAAATTGTTTTTAAAATTGTTCTAAATAGTGAAAGTGATTCACCTCTGAATCCATAATAATCAAGTTTTTCCAACAAGTCAGAATGGTCAACACAATCAAATGCTTTACTCAGGTCACAAAATGTGACCTGGGCATAGCACCTGTTCTCAAAGGCCTGAATAACATCAGAGACTAGACTCTCCACTGCATCTATTGTTGCCTTACCCTTTCTAAAGCCACACTGGTCTCCAGATAATACCTTCTTTCGTTCTAAAAATTCATTTACTTGCTCGCAAATCAGAATCTCTATGATCTTGGATATAACTGGTACTAAGGAAACTGGTCGGTAGCTCTCTGGTTTACCTTTATCTCCTTTTTTGAATATAGGGCACACCTTAGATATTTTGAGAATATCTGGAAAAATACCCTCTAGCAGTATTCTATTAATACACAGAGTGAGAGGAGTCACAATAAAAGGTATTATTGATTTTAAAAAACTGTTAGACATGTTGTAATAATCGTCACTATATGAATTACTTAAATGCTTTGCAGCTCTCAAGACATCTTTTCAACAATAGTTTTCCACTTGAAAGATTAATTTGACCTATTATTTGCTTTATGAAGACAGTTCTTTGCTGACTTATTTGGCTTTACAATGTCACTTTTTACTTTGTCTACAGATTCGACACAGTACATATTAAAAGAATTTGGTGATATCATAGGCTTTATTCCACCCGACAGGTTACAACTACTTTTAATTAGATCCCAAGCAGCCTTACATTTATTTTTGCTACTATTTATTAATGTACTGTTATAGGAAGCTTTGGCATTAGACATTTATTTCTCTTGTATACTCTTTCTTCAGTGCTATCAGCTGGGCTTTAACTACATCACTACCGGTGCTCTTATAAAGAAAATCGAGAGACAGAATTTTATCTTTAGTCTTAGCAAGGTTTGGGGTGTACCACTTTCCTTTTGTCTACTTACCTATCATTTTTTAGAGAATATGACTGATAATCATGACTGGATTTAAAGCCGGGAATGTATTCTCGTTGGACTGATTGAGTTTGGTTCCTGTTTACATAAGTTGACTCGATGGATATGTAACTTGAGGTTTGTGCATTTTGACAGATTAATTGTTCAATTGTATAGTGAAAGCTTTTCAATGTCGCCTATTGTTCAATATGTTAATATGAGTAGCTCACACAATAAACTGTGAGTAAAAAATAATGTAAATGAAAAATTATCAAAATTGTTATTGATTAATTGTTACTAGGTATTGAACTTTATGGAAGCAATAAGTTTTAGTTATTTCACATCACTGGAACAGAACTTCTAAGATAAGACATATTTTTATGTCTTATTTCAATCTTTTACATGTAATTTCTACTGAATCCCATTATATTCAGCGAGCAATTTCTGTATATATTTATATGGTTATGTGGTTATATGGGGTATAACGATTTTCACGAAATTTGGAACAAAGTAGGTTTATAGTAAAAAATTCGATTGCACTAGGTCTCATCCTTGGGAAAACTCGCTGAACGACATTAAAAGGATAATTCATCCTTGGCTGAAACAGCTGTGTATAGTAAAAAAGTGAGTGAGCGAGTGAGTATGTGAAAAATCAATATATCGCATCCCCGAATTCATAAGATGACATATAGCCAGCTGTGAAATATAAACACGATCATTTTAGAGAATTAATTGTGTTCTGTTTATCAATAAATAAAAATAACAAGCGAAGCTCGGTGCCCCGATATTAAGAATTAACTAATCTCACTTTACCTCTAGAATGTCCAAGTCTTCCTTTATTTTGAAGTTGTCTCTTTCAAGATTTTTCCTCAACAGTTCATAGTACTGACTTGGAGTTCTAAGAAATTCAACACCACGAGACCGAAGGTTTCTCACCTGAAATACAAAGTGAATAAAATATTATTTGCTAGAATATAACATGGTTTCCAGTTTTATACAGTTTGATGATAATAATAATAATACATCTTTATTCAATGACAAGTACATTGCAGAATAACAATCATCAAATATTGAATTCAACAAAAAATGCTTAGTGTACAGTCAATGAATACAATACTGCTTGCTGAAGAATGAACTTTATCTGCAAACTGGAGCATATCTGATAATTGGAAATGAAATCAGGAATTCGCTTAGTATATACAAATGAGATAATATAATATAAACTGAAATAATGCAAATAAATACTAATGATACTGAATAATAATAAATACTATGCAAAGAGAAAACACATTTTTACTTTCAATTGTCTAATAATATTGCAGGAGATAATTTTTTTGAAAAAATAAAAAGAATGCGTGTAGTACAATTTTACACCAATATGTAATCATACAATAATTATTGTTAGGTACAATATCACGTAATTGCACATTACTTACAGCAGTTACAATGTCAGATGTGTTTAGAGCAATGTGCTGCACGCCTGGTCCTCCATAATACTCCACATACTCTTCAATCTGGCTCTTCTTTTTTCCTGGAGCGGGTTCGTTAATAGGTATCTGCAAATATCAATATTGAAATTTTTCATTTAAGAATGATTAAACTTTCACAAGATATTGAGAAATATTATCTAGCTTCAAGGAATAAGAAAAAATGCTTAGTTGAAGTAGAAATGGAATAAGTGGGGGACGAATTAAGTTGACGATGAGGGAGGTGCAGTCATTGTGAACGGTGATAAACGGACAGATACATGCTTTTTATTGGGTTTTCCCAATTTTGGAAGGCACAGATTTGGAAAATTCCAATTTTTAGTTTGCATGAAGATGGTGTTACACATTGCGTGAAAAAAATGACTGAATACAGAATTTCAAAAGATTATCTTTTTGCTTGGAAACCACGAATGGCCTGCTAGATCGTGTGATCTTACACCGTATGAAAAATCATTATTTGTGTTGAATCGAAAGTATAGGTGAACAAACACCGAATAATAATAATACCACAATTTGAAAGTGAAAATAGAAAGGGTTATTGATGGAATCTTACTAAATCTTTGTGAGAGCGTTATTACAAAAGTCAATAAACGAACTACTCAATGCTTTGGGTGGTGACATGCGGATATAATTTCTCATACATAAATGGCAAAATGGAATAAGTAATTTTACATTTCTGTAAGAAAAAACATTCACATGACTTAAGGCTGGACACTTCAACATTCACATTTCATGACATTTACATGTCTTTTACATTTCTGTTTTATAGCAATCTAAAATCCGATCATACTTTCAATTTGGTAGGGATGATATTTTACATCATTATCAAATATTCAACTAATGTTGAATTTCACATTAAATGACAATATTAACTATATTTATCGGAAATTCAGTTTAAGATGCAATATTAACTATAATTATCGGAAATTCAGTTTAAGATGCAATCAAGATACTAAGAACGACATAAACAATCATTCTTGTAGTTCATCAATATAACATCCAATCTTTACTGAATGTTAGGTAATTCACTAATCAACTCAGAGTGACATCAAATATTAATTATCAGATAATTGAGTTTCTCACCTTAATAGTTTCTTCCCAATTAGTCATAACCACAGATCTGAGGGCCGAGTACTCTGTGTAAACCTGCTTTTCATCAATCGACCAAAATCTATGGAAGGCTAGAATCTTTTCATACCTGAAAAACATTCAAAACTCACACTGAACACACACTGATATACCTAGAAGATGAGATACCATGAGATAAATTGGAAAGGAGTTTTCTTTAATTTAAACATATTACAAGCTAAAACCAATAAAGTGATGGTTTATAGAAATAATGGAATTTCCCTTATACATTAGAGACAAGTTGAATGGAGAAATTGATAATAATGTTTTATAGAAGTGATTCAAGAGTTCAAGAAAATGTGGAATATATTGAATAATACATGTAGTACATAGAAATATACAGGAATAATATATACCAAACACAATTAGATTAGTTCAATATCTCTGTGGATACTAAATTTTATGAAAGCATTTTGGCTAATAAATAATATTACATTGAGACAACTCTTCAACTCACCAATCAGCTACATTTTCCATGGTGTTGTCAGGTTGATTTCCAACACAGTGATCGATAAAGTTCAAATAGGCAGGCGGTCTGAAAGAAAATTTGATCCGTTATATTGTCAGATTGTAATTTCAGATTTCCAAGAGATTATTTTTATCCATTATGCAACATCATTATTATTTATAATACAACAGAGATTATTTTTTGCCTCTCAGTCCCATTTATGCACCACCCAAGTTTAACTCTAATCTAGGTTTACTATAGAGTGCGTTAGTGGAATTGAGTTAGTGTGAAATTGAGTGGGTATTTTGTAGTTGTTTTTTATGTTTGTCTTATTTTTCAGGTTTTTGAACTGGAATGAACTTTGATTCCTACTTTCAGATTTTAGTGTGAGAATATTTGACCATGTTTATTGAATTTGCTAACTTGTTGCTTAGTTGTCGAAATTTAAGCAATTTTCGTGCATTTTTCAAATACAGTTTCAATTTCATGTCGAAAAAGCCACTATATTTGAAAATTGTACGAGCATTGACCTTTTTGCAGACTTGGCTTTTCCACTGGAAATTATGCTCAACGCTCGTGGAGGCGGAATAATTCTCAGTGAAAAAGGCACAGTTTGAATTGAGACGTAACCGGGAAAACAAGTAACGGTGTGCGAGCCTCGGTCCTCTGAATGGATCTATTTTCTATTCAGAGGGAAAAATTGACAAGTTCTCGTTATATTATCATTAATTTTGATCTAGTTTGAAGAAGAAACCGATAAAATTAGTAGAAGTAGAATAAGGAGATTAATTTTGTGGGTGAATCTGAGTAAAGTGTAGTGAGTCTTCTTAAATCGTATGTGTGTGTTTCTAAAGAGTCGAAGTTTACGCTGTGGAAATGGTGAGTGCGAAACTGTTGTTTTCGTAATAGAGCTCAACATTTAGTTACATAGAATGACCGAGGCCCGAATTTAGTTGCAGCAAGTTAGCAAGTTCCCAAAAGTGTAGAAATTGAAAATTGCTGATTATGCCTTCTGTTCTAAATCAATTACTAGATAACGTTGGTTGAAAATTTCACATGTTACATGACTTCTAATGATTCGTTTGACACGTTTTTTTCAATTCAATAAACCTGACGTTAAATTTTAAAAGTTTTTTTCAATGAAGTTCCTGGCTCGTAGTTGCTAGTTGCTAAAATAGGTGACAATTAAATAATCATGATAATCTGTGCATTTGAATGAACGAATCCACTAAAAGCTCCCAACCAATCAAGGAATTAAACATAAGTTTATTATTATTATTATTATTATTATTATTATTTTTTTTTTTTTTAAATGAATTGATGAATTGTTACATTTAATTTTCACATAAAATTTCAATAAATCAAAAAATGTTCATTTCTTTCACTATTGACTCGGTTGATTTTATTGATGCACATTTTGGAAAACAGTCCGTTAAGGCACTCAGTATGATTTTCAGTTAAGTGTGACTCCAATGTGATGACGTTAGTTTTGGGCTGATCCGAATACTTGTAGTGTTGGGCTGATCTGTATGCACGTAGTGTTGGGCTGACATTTGTAGTCGACTGATGCATATCAAACTCGATACAGGTGACATCTCAGTTAGCATTGCCTCATGCTTGTAATAGACGGCTGCATACCAAACTCGATACAGGTGACATCTCAGTTAGCATTGCCTCATGCTTGTAGTAGACAGCTGCATACCAAACTCGATACAGGTGACATCTCAGTTAGCATTGCCTCATGCTTGTAGTAGACAGCTGCATACCAAACTCGATACAGAGTCACGTAAATTTTGTATCATATTTGTAATTATACAATGTACATTTCAGGCTTGAAATGACAATGTAATTCGTTTTTTGGAAAAGAGATAGACGCTGCATACAGGATTAATTTAGGTGAGGATTAATTTAGGTAAGGTTTGGTTTTTTGATACTTTCAGTTTTCAAGGTTTAGAGTTCTGCATACAGGAATAATTTAGGAGAGGATTTTTTTGAATCAATTCTTTCATGATACTGTGACTGTTATTCTGAATTCAAAGTTGCGAATGTGAACATGGATGACAATTACCTCCAGGTAATGTAGTAGTGTTGAAGTTTGAGATACAAAGTCAGCAATAAGCGTTGGCATTGCTATTGGCATTGATATCAGCATTGGCATTAGCATTGGCGCAGGCATTGGCATTGGCGCAGGCATCGGCGTAGATTTTGGCATTGGTATCAGCATTGGCGCAGGCATCAGCATAGATTTTGGCATTGGTATCAGCATTGGCGCAGGCATAGGCATTGGCGCAGGCATTGGCATTGGCGCAGGCATTGGCGTAGATTTTGGCGTAGTTATTGGTGTAGGCATCAGCGTAGATATTGGCGTAGTTATGTCACACTAGTTCGAAAATCACCCAAATGTTCTTAACACTCTTCATGGCGTTCACTTGTTGCTGATTTCGAGATTCACATGATAACTATTTCAATGTTAATGTCTGTGCTGTACCTGTTATCTTAAAATGCTTATAAACTAAGAAGAAAAACTTGATTAGGCTATCAATACAATCTAATACACATGATAATTATTTTCAAGTATATATAAAATTGAAATTTGTTAACATCCTATTATACAGTCAGCAATACATAAATTGTGAAATATCAATTACAAATTTTCACTAAAAAAAATTTCATTTCCATCTATTCACTGTTCAAATATCAAAATTTAATCCATTCTTCAAAACAGAAATAGAATTTCATAACACCCTGTATCATTATCAAAATTGTAAAAAACATCAGATCATCACAACAAAAATTAATTTCAATATATATTTCAATAATTTCAGACAATTGGTCTTCTATTCACAATCATTTCATAATATATCTGCATTTCATTATCATTTAGTATAACATTTCATTTATAGCAAGTTCATTTCACATTTATGATTTATCATTCAGGGTTTCAAAATTATTTAGTTTTAACTTTGTGTTCAAAAATTGTATAAAAAGCAAATTATTTAATATTATTAATCATCGTTTGTCGGATACTATAGTTTATTTCGACTTTTCAATGTTCTGAACACAAGCTACATTTCATGACAAAACTTTACTATCAATCATTAAACAAGAAATCATTCAAAACATCAATAATATTTTGCTTCAAAGGCAATCAATATTCATACGTAATCATCATTTTGCATCTATGGCAATCAACATAAGTAATCAACACAAAAAATATTATCTCATTACTGCCTCTCTAAGTCATAACCTCTGTTATTCCTTCTTTAGGCAATAATGGGTTTCCATCTCAAAAAACAATCACATACCAGCAAAATTCTAATCAACAAACCCCACTAAAAATTCTACATACACTCCAGCATCCATTTCATATCAAAATTTATAGAACAAACAATTTTAAAAATTTTGAAAAATATATCAATTACAAAACACTTTAGAAAAATTTTAGCCTTTAACTCATTTCAATTGATAATATAACACAACGTTTATATTCAATGAAAACATTATTATTCAAGTTAACTTTCATTAATACATCACATATATATGGCTACAGAATTCATTAATACTTTCAAATTTTGAAGTTTATTTATTATAACAAAAGAATTTATACATAAGAATAGATTTCAGCATGTTCTAAATTGAACCATTTATTTTTTAAAATAATTTAAAATTTAAAGACTGTATAATAAGTACAAACATTTCAAGATTATAATACAAAGATGATCAAGATGAATAATGGGTAAATAAGTTCCCTAAAAAATACAAACAAGAGAAAAAGAAAATTGGGTAAATAAATTTCCTAAAACAATACAAAGAAGAGAAAGATTAATTAGAGCCTATCCTACATGTCAGTACTGAACTTTCATGAGGAAGTATATTTAATAAATATACTACTATGGAATTTTGTAAATTCCAAGTATGACTCTAATTTGTTATAATTGTGAGCTATCACTCCCACAAAAACAACTGGTGAAGGAAAAAATGTTGACTATTGTGACTGGGTGGATAGTTCCTAGATGTCTGTAAGGCAATGTGATAGCAGACTCTAGTATCGGACCACAAAAACAAAAGTATGCAAAAGTTTTTTACAAACATTTGATGTTGCAGTCTTAAGGTTTTTATATCGCAAACAAGTAGGTCAGATAATCGAGTCCAGCCGTATGTGGTTCACGCCCACACCTCTAAAAGAATCACACCTACTTGTCTACCAAAAATCCAAAGTATTGGACAGCAAAAAAAAAAAAATAAAATGCAAAATGGGTTAAAAGCCCAGAAGAAAACTATAACCTAATTACATATGGCTTATGGCACGATATGCAATGAAAGATGAGAACATGGGACATAATTGCTCTGAAAAACCTAATTACCTAATATGATACCTGAAAAAAATAGACATGATTAAAATATGTAATACATGATGAAAAAATATACCACAAGCAAACAATTATTTACACTACAATGGATAGATTTTAGAAAAGTTAAGTTTTATCAACAATTTAAAGATTAGGAAAATAAGCTACTATTTTAACTTCTAATATTATTTCAGAAGAATACAAATTTAAATGACTATGGACAAGATTGGTTAAGATATGCATCATAGAAGAATTTTACTGAACATTACACAAAGACAGGAAAGAATCGAAATTTGAAAAGATTAAGGGCCAAGAAAAATAGGCTACAGGAAAGAAAAAAGACACAATTATGGACTCTTACCATACACTGCGTAGCGATTATGCTATTCTGAATCCCGGCATAACACAGGATTCCTAATCATTGTGTGTTGGGGAATACCCTTTCATCATGTGATTCACAGTCATCATCTTGTAAGTAAGCAACTTGAAACAACCTTTGAATACTAACACATCAATGGTGACTTTGTGTTTTGTTTTCTTCAAGAACATAATTTTATTCATGGGTTCATTTGTTTCAACAAAGCCATTTTGCTTACAAAAGTTAGTCATGTTTACTTGAGAATGCATTGCATACACCTTTTCAATTCTCAGTTGAAAGTTGAAGTCATCAACTTGACTCAAAGCAACATTCATTTTGTTTACATTGTTCCTAACCTCCACAGAAACCTGTCTCATGTAATCATTCACTTTGTTCATAGTTTTCCTAACCTTCAATGTAGCAATATTACTTTCATGATAGTTGACTTTCAGTGAAGACAACTCCCTACCTACTTCTTTACTCAATTCTACTATCTCATTAGGGTTGACTTTTTCAACAACAGTAACTAGGCCTACATTGTCAGAAACTTGAATGAGTTGATCTTGTATCTTAACACTACTATTATCCTGCTTCAATTTGTTTTCATCTTCATGATTATCACTCAATGTTTCATGTGCATTTTTCAATAGAAGGTTTATACTAACCTGCTCTAGTCTAATGCTAGTACATTCTTGCTTCATATCATCAAACCTAGCACTTTGATTTTTAAACATTTGGTCTAACTTAGCATTTTGCTTATCAAACAGTTGTGTTAAGGCAGCTATTAACTCATCATCATTTTTAATATTTTTCATATTGTATGCCATTTTGCTAGTCTGCACAGATAATATATTCATTAGGACTTGATCTCTCTTGAACCGATTTCCCACTCAGCAGTATACCATTCATAACCTATCAATATATCTATCCTACTAATAATTTTTCATAACCAGGGATTTCATGGTGTACCATTTGGGACATATTTATTTTGTAATTCGGTCCCACCACAGGGGTAACATTTGCCGTGCTACCAATTTTTCCTAATTCGGTTGGAATAGCATTTAACACCTATTAACCTAAGGATAGTTGTCGGCTCCAATGTAATAGATTCTTGATAAATTATGAATGGATCTATCGCCTATGAATGAGAAATCCAGTTTTCAGAGCAAATGAACTTATAATCTTCAAAAGAATTTTGGAAATATACACAGATACACAAAGAACAATATATTACAAGCCTAAGCATTTAAAGTTACTACGAGCTAAAATACTTATCTAGCTTCAAGGAATAAGAAAAAATGCTTAGTTGAAGTAGAAATGGAATAAGTGGGGGACGAATTAAGTTGACGATGAGGGAGGTGCAGTCATTGTGAACGGTGATAAACGGACAGATACATGCTTTTTTATTGGGTTTTCCCAATTTTGGAAGGCACAGATTTGGAAAATTCCAATTTTTAGTTTGCATGAAGATGGTGTTACACATTGCGTGAAAAAAATGACTGAATACAGAATTTCAAAAGATTATCTTTTTGCTTGGAAACCACGAATGGCCTGCTAGATCGTGTGATCTTACACCGTATGAAAAATCATTATTTGTGTTGAATCGAAAGTATAGGTGAACAAACACCGAATAATAATAATACCACAATTTGAAAGTGAAAATAGAAAGGGTTATTGATGGAATCTTACTAAATCTTTGTGAGAGCGTTATTACAAAAGTCAATAAACGAACTACTCAATGCTTTGGGTGGTGACATGCGGATATAATTTCTCATACATAAATGGCAAAATGGAATAAGTAATTTTACATTTCTGTAAGAAAAAACATTCACATGACTTAAGGCTGGACACTTCAACATTCACATTTCATGACATTTACATGTCTTTTACATTTCTGTTTTATAGCAATCTAAAATCCGATCATACTTTCAATTTGGTAGGGATGATATTTTACATCATTATCAAATATTCAACTAATGTTGAATTTCACATTAAATGACAATATTAACTATATTTATCGGAAATTCAGTTTAAGATGCAATATTAACTATAATTATCGGAAATTCAGTTTAAGATGCAATCAAGATACTAAGAACGACATAAACAATCATTCTTGTAGTTCATCAATATAACATCCAATCTTTACTGAATGTTAGGTAATTCACTAATCAACTCAGAGTGACATCAAATATTAATTATCAGATAATTGAGTTTCTCACCTTAATAGTTTCTTCCCAATTAGTCATAACCACAGATCTGAGGGCCGAGTACTCTGTGTAAACCTGCTTTTCATCAATCGACCAAAATCTATGGAAGGCTAGAATCTTTTCATACCTGAAAAACATTCAAAACTCACACTGAACACACACTGATATACCTAGAAGATGAGATACCATGAGATAAATTGGAAAGGAGTTTTCTTTAATTTAAACATATTACAAGCTAAAACCAATAAAGTGATGGTTTATAGAAATAATGGAATTTCCCTTATACATTAGAGACAAGTTGAATGGAGAAATTGATAATAATGT
Source organism: Nilaparvata lugens (assembly GCF_014356525.2). Taxonomy (NCBI): domain Eukaryota; kingdom Metazoa; phylum Arthropoda; class Insecta; order Hemiptera; family Delphacidae; genus Nilaparvata; species Nilaparvata lugens. The sequence continues at coordinate 5,851,634 of NC_052513.1, forward strand.
TTTATAGAAGTGATTCAAGAGTTCAAGAAAATGTGGAATATATTGAATAATACATGTAGTACATAGAAATATACAGGAATAATATATACCAAACACAATTAGATTAGTTCAATATCTCTGTGGATACTAAATTTTATGAAAGCATTTTGGCTAATAAATAATATTACATTGAGACAACTCTTCAACTCACCAATCAGCTACATTTTCCATGGTGTTGTCAGGTTGATTTCCAACACAGTGATCGATAAAGTTCAAATAGGCAGGCGGTCTGAAAGAAAATTTGATCCGTTATATTGTCAGATTGTAATTTCAGATTTCCAAGAGATTATTTTTATCCATTATGCAACATCATTATTATTTATAATACAACAGAGATTATTTTTTGCCTCTCAGTCCCATTTATGCACCACCCAAGTTTAACTCTAATCTAGGTTTACTATAGAGTGCGTTAGTGGAATTGAGTTAGTGTGAAATTGAGTGGGTATTTTGTAGTTGTTTTTTATGTTTGTCTTATTTTTCAGGTTTTTGAACTGGAATGAACTTTGATTCCTACTTTCAGATTTTAGTGTGAGAATATTTGACCATGTTTATTGAATTTGCTAACTTGTTGCTTAGTTGTCGAAATTTAAGCAATTTTCGTGCATTTTTCAAATACAGTTTCAATTTCATGTCGAAAAAGCCACTATATTTGAAAATTGTACGAGCATTGACCTTTTTGCAGACTTGGCTTTTCCACTGGAAATTATGCTCAACGCTCGTGGAGGCGGAATAATTCTCAGTGAAAAAGGCACAGTTTGAATTGAGACGTAACCGGGAAAACAAGTAACGGTGTGCGAGCCTCGGTCCTCTGAATGGATCTATTTTCTATTCAGAGGGAAAAATTGACAAGTTCTCGTTATATTATCATTAATTTTGATCTAGTTTGAAGAAGAAACCGATAAAATTAGTAGAAGTAGAATAAGGAGATTAATTTTGTGGGTGAATCTGAGTAAAGTGTAGTGAGTCTTCTTAAATCGTATGTGTGTGTTTCTAGAGTCGAAGTTTACGCTGTGGAAATGGTGAGTGCGAAACTGTTGTTTTCGTAATAGAGCTAAACATTTAGTTACATAGAATGACCGAGGCCCGAATTTAGTTGCAGCAAGTTAGCAAGTTCCCAAAAGTGTAGAAATTGAAAATTGCTGATTATGCCTTCTGTTCTAAATCAATTACTAGATAACGTTGGTTGAAAATTTCACATGTTACATGACTTCTAATGATTCGTTTGACACGTTTTTTTCAATTCAATAAACCTGACGTTAAATTTTAAAAGTTTTTTTCAATGAAGTTCCTGGCTCGTAGTTGCTAGTTGCTAAAATAGGTGACAATTAAATAATCATGATAATCTGTGCATTTGAATGAACGAATCCACTAAAAGCTCCCAACCAATCAAGGAATTAAACATAAGTTTAGTAGTATAATTTCAGCAAATATTATAGAAGAGTAGAAACACCCCTTCCGTTTACAGTGAGATTCAGATTTAGAGTCAAGTGGAAATGACAGGATGATTAATAATGGTTTGATGTTTAAAATTTCAAATTATTAGTGATTGTTTAAGCGGTTCTTAAGTTGTATACTTACAGTTTTTCTCCAAGGGCATCAGCCTCAGTTGCCTTGAATCCGGGTAGGAATACTCCTTTGTACTGCGATCTGTCAATAAGTGTGTGAGTAGTATCCCCAAACTGTAGCAAAGAAATGTAAAAGACATAAGAATTGATTATGATACAGAAGATGTTGAAATGTAATAGTATATTTCGCACCTAGGGTCGAAAATGTACGTTTTCCGGCTCGAGATCGCGGTTTTCAAGTTCGAGACGAAGTCGAGAACTTGAAGCGTTCGAGAGCCGGAAAAACATTTTTGCCCGTGTTGCGAACGCTATTTTTCGCCACACCAAAAAAAAAACTTCCCAATATATAAGAAATTGAAAAATAAATAAAATTCAAACAGCCTATTTTGATAGTTTGAATCTTGGTTATGACAACTTTTACTGTCAATTAATTTCAATATTACTAATTAATAATTTACAATAGTGACCATATTTTTATACTATTAATATTTCGAATAATTGTTTGAATTTTTATAGCTCGCGCTTTGCGCCCGGTGCAATATCTCATGGATAGATGGATGAATAGAATTTTTATTACTATTTTGAAATAATGAGAAAAATTAAATATAATTGCATATTTCACAGTTTTGTCTCAAAATATATAAAAAAAAATTATTGAAATTTAAATTACGGTAACTAATATAAAAAAGAGCTAATAAAAGTCGAAATTCATCGACAAAAAAAAATGTCATTGACCGAGATTCGAACCTAGATCATGTTTGTTATTCACTGAGCTTTGAGGTTTGATGTATTACGCCTTTACGCTCTCGGCCATTCCATATTGTTGAACGAGGGGGCCTGACTGAAACACTTAGCCGGTTTGCCGGCATTTCCACAACAAAATATTGCTCTGAAAATAGTTAAATCATAGAGAAAACATTCGAAGATTCAATCTTGAGTGGGCCTAATGTTTTCTCTATATGGTTTAATATTGAATAAAAATTATCTAAAAGTTTTAATAATGAATTACAGAAAAATTACTAGGAGTTTTTCAGTCAAGGCTGAGTTTTACCAGTAGGCTTACCTTAAACTTCAGATCTCTGCTGTATTTTCTTATTACCGTATTATTGTTGATTGTATTGCATTAAGAAGTGGAATTCGATAATAAAAAAGAAACAATTATTACTCTACTTCACTTTTAAATATTGATACAATTATTGTACTTTGATTTCAAATTCGATTCTTCACTTTTAAATACTTGCGATACGTACCGGTACCTTTCTGACAATGGACAATGCAACCAACATTAAGTATATTGTTGAGGCTATGGAGATATCATCGTATTCTATTGTTTGATATCAAAAACACAATAACAAATATTAAATTATGAAACAGTAATTTATAAAATATATTATAGACATAATACCGCGATTCACAATACATAATTATATAGATTATTGCAGTCGTTATGAGATTATCTCTCTATGATTTTTGTGAGATTGGACACGATCAGCTGTTATTCAAGGTCATTTTACAGCCCTATAGGGCCGTAGTTTTACCGGCCTGGTCGGAAAACAATCACTTTCGGCCTCCATATGACGCACGTAAACCAGCTCATTACATCCAAGTGTGGCGAAAAATTAAATAACTTTCTGTGTTCCCGTAGAGGTGATTTTGTGGTGAATATCCTTATTAAATAAGAGAAAAGTTGTGTGTATTTTTGGGTTCAAAATTTTATAAAATAACTTGATTAATTCAATATGAAGTGATAATTAAGTGCTATATTTAAATATAGTTTGGTGTTTTAATTTCTCTAAATTCAAAATGTTTAGCTTATATATATATATTTGGACGAAAATTGAACTTGAACGTTTTACAGTAGAAACATAACCTATTTTTTGGACATTTTATTAATTTATCAAAATTTGGGAATGGAATAGATTTGGGCCAAGCCTGTTGTTCCTTCCTAATCATATTTATATGATTTGTGATGCTGACCACGAATAAATAAATTGAATGAAACAGTTGAAGAGTGAAAATATAAAAAACAATTTACAATTTAGCTGAAAGAACTTCAAAATTTCAACGGGTAAAATCCAGCAGTGAATGAAGTTTAAAAGAGATGGTGCCAGTTGCATTAAAGCTTGTTGAATTTTAACCGTGATTAGTTCCAAGAGAACCAATCAAAGAAGACTTCTTTTCAAAATAGCCTTCTCTGATTTCTTCTCGTAGTTATAAAAATCCATCAGTGAATGAAGTTAAAAAGAGATAGTCCTTTAACAAAGAAAGACAAGTGTTATTGTTTCTATTCATATAATAGAGATGCTTCTTCGTGAATTAATCCTATTTTTCACATTATAGTAATGATAGAGTTGTGTGGAATTTAATCAATGGAAGCAAGCTAAGACTTTATGAAACGACAAAAGTAGCATTAATTTGTACAATATTAGACTTACAGTTTTCAGTACTGCCATTCTCACAACTCCATTCTCGTCGGATTCTTCCCAAATATCTTTCACTACAACTGCTCCTTTATCTTTTGCCACCTGCAGTATTAAATTATTCTCAACAAGACAATTCACTTAAAGTGCAGCTGTGAAATATTTGAGGTATTAAAAGTTGTTCATAAATTTAAATCCAGTTTATTTTCATTGATTCATCAACACCTTATGTTGATTTTATCTAAAAATAGAGTGAATTCTACCCACAACAGTTTTAATTGAATATTGTGTTGTTACAAATTTTTTTGCTATGAACTAGATGAGAAGTCGTTCTTCATCAGTTCACGTCAACTTTTCTGACAACGCAGATCCACATAGTATTTGCGGAACAAGTAATTTTGTAAACGTTTACTATCGTAGACAAATCAATAGATTTCAAATCAATCCAATTATCAGCACAAATAGTACATTGTTTATATTATTATTGAGAATAAAGTTTCAATTCAATATTGTAGAAAGCTTTTCACTGAATAATTGCAGATTTTAATTGATTTTCTCATGAATTTCTTCCTACAAGGATACTAAGAAAATGTGACAATTTTGTCATTAGTGACTACTTCGACTAATATTAACTTTATGATTACTACATCCTTACACAGGTTCATCAAATTTGCATGGTGTGACACAGAATTTTCTTCAAACAAATAGACACACATTTTTATTCATAGTAGTATGCTCATTGTGGTTTTCAAATAACATGAACATGTTCTGTTTTAAAGGCGTCACGATCAATGATTCATTTTCTCTAAATATACATATTTTTCTCTATATTTTCACTAGCCTTTTATTTAAAAAATCTTCATTAAAGTTTCTAGTATGGAGAATAGAATAATAGTTGGTGGAGTAAATGATTCAGGTCCTGTTTTTCAATGAATATCTGCTCTGCAGCAGAAAAAAATAATATTGCTTTAAATGTGGGTATTCACACACTGGAAAAATGAAAATGTGTGAACACTCTCGTAAGAACTAATGGTATTCTTTTTCTGCCCAGCGGAGCAGGTTATTTTACTAACAGACAATTACGAGCTGAATAAGTAGTGTATCTTACTCAAAATAATAATAAATACTGAGGGTGATGCCCACATAAGCTCTTAGGCTTGTGCGTGGGTAAACTCATTAACTTGAACCATCGTCATGAAAGCATTAATCTTTCATTATGAGTATAACTTACAAAATTAAAATACATAGACATATAATACCAACAAGCATTTGTATGAACTTGAACACATGGTGTGCACAATTATACCTGAACAATGGCATCGAGATCTTTGACAGCAAACGCAATGTCCTTCACTCCATCACCATGTTTCATCAGATGTTCTCCAAACACTGAATCGTCTGGTTGATAAGAGGAGACAAATGCAAACACAATCTGAAATTGAATAATCACTGAAACATGTTTAGAAAATGTAGCCTATCAAACAGGATTTTTTCTATGTTAATGGATTAAATACTGGATTTTTTCTGAATTTTTCCTACACTGGAAAAACAGTATTACACTCTAACCGAAACATGGTCCGAACTGACCTAAACCGAAACATCCAGTCTCACAGACCGGGACTCTCTTAAAGTGTTATATTAATTTGATATATTTTCTACTAAATATGAATTTAAATATTTTTCATTGATAAATTTCAATTATAGTAAAGAATAATATAGATTTCAGTTGCAAATTAAGTGATGGAAGAATAGAAAAAAATTGGAAACATTGATATGTAATAAATGTATGATGTTGGATGTAAGAAAACACACAATACAAAAATCTGTGTAAGATACTATCAGTTACTACTCAGAACAATAATCAATGAGAAATATTCTATCAATATAGGATTTATAGAAGAACTAAAAGGTAAACATTGAAAATAATAATGTTTTTCATTGTTATCAAGAAACTTGTTTGAGCAAACGTTTTCAGCCTCCAGTTATTTTATTAGCAATAAAAGTTCATAAATAACTATAGTGGTCAGAATCATCTATTTCGTCAAGTGAATGTTTATTTTGTGACACTTCATTGTGAAACATCGTATTGATACAAGTTCCAAAGGCTGGGGCTCGTATGATTGATAACTCATCCTTTGTCATCCTTTGTCAACGTTGTCTAAATTACAAAAATTAGTTTTTCAAATAAAACATGTCAATAAAATACCGAAATAATGAAGAGAAAAACATTAGAAAAAAAATTGAAAGCTCAAAATATCTGTTAGTCGAAACATCCGGTATTCTAGACCGGTAAAAAATAAACGTTATCCGAAAGATCCGGTATCTGAGACCGGTACGTTTTCAATAGATTGATGTTTACTTGATAATCGTGAGTTGGGGACTGACGAGCATTATTGGAGAATGTAGAGGAATAGTGGGGGAGAAGGTATTAGAGCGGGCAGCAATTTTTGATTCAAAATTTGGTCACTATAGAAAAAATAATTTTGTCTCCGGTCTCACAGACCGGTGTTTCGGTTAAAGTGTTATTGTGAAGAGAATAATATTAGCCTATTTCGGACCAAGTGTAACCTTATCCAAATTTGGGAGAGTAATATCACAAGGTTACCTTATTTTTTCTCTCCCTATCATTTTGATTATGTATGTTTATTGTATGAATGAATAAAAATTTATCTAATATCATAAGCTGCATAAGCCCTAGAAGATTTATAAATATTGAATTGAAAATTGTTTTCAAGTGGACCTACATTATTTTAATTGTAACTATAGGTCCAATGCATACATTACGACAACGAATTTACAGAATCACACTAAAACCGTGTTAAGTGTGTGTATCTGTGCGTGCATTTTTCATCTCTTCTTCAAACAATACTTCATCACATACATAAGTTTTTCTTCTTTTTATTGATCTATACATCTTCATCTATATTATGATCATTTATTTACATAGTCTGTCCATATAGCACTTTGAATCTGACTCCTATTCACAAACAAAGTACAGTATTGTACTATAAACTTAATATTTTATATTTTGTGAATTTTTTGTAAATTTGAGTGAATAAACTATTTGATTTGATGGTTGAGGGGGGATCAACAAGAGTGTTTCTCACTTAAACTCAGATCAATAAAATCATTCAAATGATTCAATATTGGTGAGCAATGAAAGAGATTGAAAAATAGACTTTATAACCAATAGTGTGGTTGTTCATATTCTGTTTAGTAAGCGTTAAAATTTAAGCTTGATAGGACTAATTTTACCTGGTTTTGCTTTACAACATGTACTGCAAACTGTCGACTTCCAGTTTGTAGACCTTTGAAAGCGACTGGTTGAAAGCCAAGTCGAGTAACATAGTAGCTTGCAGCCTACAATCAAAAATTGAACATCAAATTAATAATAACAACAAATTACCAAACAAACTTTTCAACAGATACTGCACTAATGAAACGTTAGTATTGAATGCACTCACAATTCAATAGAAAATACAGTGTCCCACGAAAGCTGTAACAGCCGAAGACCATAGACTCTACATCAAATTTGCAACAAAAATGTCCAGTAGAATTTTTTCTAACAAGTTTATACTCATTCCAAAGCTTATAAAAATAGCAAAGTTTTTCCATTATTTAAATATATTGTCACCCTGATAGAAGAATCGAGAAAAAAGAATGACAGAACTCGACAAATGTACTTTTTTCAACTTTGAACGCTCATAAAAAGTTCAAAAACAAAGGAAAAAAATATATGAATCTTATTGGATTTTTTTCCTTTTTCCAACCATATCCTTAGAATTAGATTTTGAATGATAGTTTTCCAATTATTGACGTTTAAATGACGGTGGGTAGCCTACAGTGGGCGTAAGCCTATTTAAAAAATATAGAGAAATCAACATAAAATAAACACCTCGAAAAAGGTTGATGTGAGAAAATTTTACTGGACATTTTTGTTGCAAATTAACATACGGTATGACTTCTTCAGTGAACTCTCTACTTCAACGGCGAAATAATGGCTTCAATGATTTCATGAAAAGCATACTCAAATAAAATAAAATATAGACTGCAACTAAAAAAACTAATAAAAGTTCAATAGAAAATTCTAATAAGTAATAAATGTACAACATGCAACACCATCTCTAAACATTAAAATTGTGAGTGATAGAAGTATTTCACTAATTAGATGATTTTTCAATACTGAAATTAAACTCAACAATGTAGATGAATCCGTTCTATACTAACCTGTTTAGCATTTCCAACCCAGAATGTTATGTGATCGAAATTCTGGAACTGTCCTTTGATTGGCTGAAAAAAATCAATATAATAATTTATTAATGTAAAATAAACAAATTTCCTTCAAACGCCTTAAATAAGATGTTTCCCAAGAATCATAAACTAATAGTTCTTTCTTATAATAGTTCATAAACAATAATTCTTCATGTATTTCTTGCGTGAAGGATTATGAAAAAAATGTCATAGAATATACGAGTAATACATAAAAACGGATTTTCGAATTCCATTGTTCTAAGTAACGACGTTGGAAATACCTATATTGATAATTTTTCTAGCTTGTAGCTGTGAACCATTCTCACAAAAATTATAATGAGACCTACGGTATCCTTTCATCATTAGCCTAACAATACTCTTCTACAAATCATTACCAAACCTCATATTGATATTGTAGCGAATCTAAATATATTAGCCTATTTATTTATTTATACATTGATACATAGGTTACAATATCATTCTCAACTATGAATGATTGGGAAAAGAACAACAGGCTTAAAGCTTACATTACATATTTAAATATTTATACAAATGACAGATAACAAATTAATAATAAACATTATTTTACATACCTTTGCACCTTTATCTGCATAAGTTGTCTGAAAATAAAACAAGACAGCATTAGAAGTTTTTTAAAATATTATTTTTGTTCGTTTTGGTTGCGTCTTTGAATTTTCAATGAACATATTGATAGGTAACTTATTTAAAAATTTCTTCATAGAAGACGTAATCGATGTAAAAGAAAATAAAAGTTATTTTTTCATAATTTACTTTTGATTATATTTGGGTTGCTATATGAACCATACTATGAGGGCGTCTTGGACGCGTTGAATTCATTTCGTGCGTCTTCAGAATGCATGGCTTTTTACTCTTATGGGAAGCGTCTATTTCGCTCAAATAATATTTACCCCATGAGACTATAGCTCCGGGTAACAAGTGGAAAAAAATCAGCGCGTCTAGTTGGTGCCCGAGAAGCAACATGCTTTAGTTATTTTCATTTATTCTTCTCCTTATCTGCATTCAAGGATTAGCCTGTTCCAACTCAGTAAGGTAGCATAAAGTACCTTCTCGTCTATAACTGTTTAAGGTTTCTAAGTGAATTATTCAATTCCAATTGAGCCTCACTAGTATAGGCTAACATCCCTCACTTCAATATCCAAATGTACCAGTTTATATGGGTATTATTGGAAAATTGTTAGGAAGGCATCGAAAAACGCAATCGTATAAATGACTATAATATTCATGGCAATATCAACGGTTACGTAACATTAATAAATATTTATTTGTTGTGATCACAGTCATGCCAAGAGACAATTTCAAAATATCTGTATAATTTGAAGTGATTCACAATATACTAGTAATATCAATAAAAATACGCATTATATAAGATGCTATAAATGCATGACCCTGAAAAAGCTGAGTTTAATAGAAGTGTTCCGAATTTAGAGAATTTCTTTGGAAATGAGCACAAGTTGGATGAATTTCTTGGGTTGTTTACTGTGGGGGCTACCGTAATAAAAAACCAACAAGAGCCTATAAGTTTTTCAACCAGTTGACTTAGAAAACTGGATCTCCAATCTATAGAAATAAGAAAACAGCTACAAATGGATTACATTGATATTCTATTTGTTTTTCTAAACTAAAATCATTGCCATGCTGAACTAGAGAGAATGTTACTGAGAACCAAATGTGCAGAATACCAACATTGTTTATCATTTTGTTGATTAAAAAAAGAAGGTTACAAGTGGAGTTAAAAGTGTTGCCAAGATTATTTCAAGTTATGCAAATCGCTGTGTCTCAGCAAACACAATCTTGAACTTGAATCTTCATCGAGAGAATATCAAGTCAACCCATATATAATCTTGTGCATTTGATTCATTAAAGTTAGTTAGCAATTCATTAAAGTTAGTTAGCGATTCATTAAAGTTAGTGAGTAACAAGACCTTTATCAAATTAAAATATTTGATATCACTAAAACGATTTCTGCTGTAGTAGCCGCACCAGGTGATATTGTTGTAATGAAAATTAAGATAGAATGTTCTAGATATTATTTTCTGGATGAATCTATTCATTTAAACTGTACCTAGTTATATTCATTCTATCAATGATTTTATTGTTATATTTTGTCATGGCAATTGTATTTAATGCTACAATAGTTATTTTGCCTTCTTTGTTCATTTTCAATTATTATTCTTTAGAATATAAATATTATTATTCTGTCTACACCTAACACAAAATAAAAATCAATCAATCAATCTGGTGTGTTTACTTGAAACATTTTGGTTGAATAATTACCACTCTTATTAAATATACTCAAGTTAGATGAAGCTTCTCTCTAATGATTGAAGTCATTTTTTAGAAATGTTTGTTGAAAAAGCACTGGATTTGAAATTGCTCCTCCAGAAATGAGAAACAATTGATGCAACCAGTCTCTCAATTTGGAGTTGGGATTATGTATTCTTTTCAACCAGAAACGGTTCCTCATCGAATGAGCTTCACCATTTTTGGGGTTTTATTCTTAAATATTATGAATAAATTGTTAGCGCACTATGAAAGTAACGAGCCCATGCTAAAAGAATGCGCAGCATTTTTTTATAGTTTCTTTTTGAGAATAGTGAAGCGCTAATTTGTACTCACCTTTTTAGCCTTTATCCTTAGCTAATTTAGCCTGAAAGCGTACACACACATCAACGGAGGAACGTCTGCATGCAGACGCACAGACGGATGTGTGAGTGCGTTTGCAACATTCGATAATATGGGGAAGGAATTTTCCACGGTCTTATGCTGCTGTGTGCAGCTTCTGGCGCTAACTAAATCCTATAGCTTTAATTGATAAAAGTATTGAATCTTCTCCTAATACCTCATATTTATAAAAGATTTATTAAATATTCATTGCTCAATAGATAATGGATTTCAGCCAGGTGTATGATGAAAAGAATCTCAAATAAAAAATATATTGGATTTTTCATTAAGGTATCCTTAGTGATAGCTGATGCCTAAAATTACATTCAGGTTTCTGTAACCTACTTAGAACAGCAAGAATAACACTAAGCCTACATCTCTTATATTTGGAAAATATTCTTGTTTCAAATTTAGTACATTAAAAATATTGTTTATTTTTACTTGATTCCAAACGAATGGAAAACTGCAATGCTTGATCAAGAATACTGAAAACGTTTTTCTTCTTTTAATATAATTATCTCTTTCATGCATTCTTTCTTCATTAAGAATAAGAAAGAAGAGATACGTTTTTCTTTTTCCAATATTCTATATGGATTTTCATTGCAGTACTGGTTTCGATAATCATGAATAGACTTTATAACTGGTGCCTATTGAAAAACTCAACACTATAGTCAGTATAATGTAGATACTGTATGTAGTAAATCAAATGCGTTTTTTCAAGTTTTGAGATTAGGTGTTTTGCGATAGAAGTATGAGGGATAATGGAGATACGTTTTTCTTTTTCCAATATTCTATATGGATTTTCATTGCAGTACTGGTTCGATAATCATGAATAGACTTTATAACTGGTGCCTATTGAAAAACTCAACACTATAGTCAGTATAATGTAGATACTGTATGTAGTAAATCAAATGCGTTTTTTCAAGTTTCGAGATTAGGTGTTTTGCGATGGAAGTATGAGGGATAATGGAGTCGGTCAGGGATAATGTAGTAAATCAAATGCGTTTTTTCAAGTTTCGAGATTAGGTGTTTTGCGATGGAGGTATGAGGGATAATGGATAATTGATCAGCTCTATACTTCCATCGCAAAACACCCAATCTCGAAACTTGAAAAAACGCATTTGATTTACTACATACAGTATCTACATTATAGGCTACTGACTATAGTGTTGAGTTTTTCAATAGGCACCAGTTATAAAGTCTATTCATGATTATCGAAACCAGTACTGCAATGATTGATTAAAGATTTAAAAAATATTCCAATACTGAATTATAAGGATTTTTGATTGATCAGCTCATTAATAACTAAATAACCGGCTTGTAATTTATTAATCAAATCGCTGAAAATGCTTACTGAAAATATCCTGTCAATGCTTTTTTTGTTAATGAAATATTGTAAGATCCTAAGGAATACTAATTAAAGAATTAAAAAATAGAAATTAAATTTAACAAGTAATTGAAACTCACCATTGTCTGGTAGTTATCCAACCCCAAGAAACAAACTGCACAAAAAATAACCAATATTGATTTTCTCCAAGCAACTTCTTAATGCCAACTGATTACACAACATTTTATTCAACATATTTATAAGTTTTGCAGAAAATCGAAGGAAAAGTGGGAGGGAGTGACTTGTGGACATTATTTGGTTCGATTCTGATTTCAGATTCAAAGTAAGGAAACCGGTTATCTGTTTACATATCTGTTGTTTTTCACAGTTCTGCCTATGAAGATTGTTAAAAAATATTATTTGAAAATATAATATCGCACCATGAGATCATTATATGATATCATACTGTAGTAACTCAAAAAAGCTGTTTTGTGGGAAAACGGCTTTTGAGTTTTTACTCTAGGGGAATCATGTATAAAAATGAACAATAACCAATCATTGTTTATTTTATGGGTTTAAAGATTACTATGGCATTTCTCCCAAGATTACCATTCATCAAATCGATTTTTATAGGCTGGATCTTTTCTTATAGAGGAGAATATCAACTTTATTTGAGTTGATACTGTGTGATGCATTGAAAGTTGAGTTCAATTTTCCCACTTGATATAGTAGGTATTTTCATCGGGTAAAATTTAAACGATAGCCTATAAAATTGGAATTTGGAGATTAAGTTATTAGTTTATTGATCATATCAATAAGTGCTTTTCTATTTAATTTTTAATTGAGGGTCAAGTTGAGGGTCTCAATAACTAATTTGTTACTTTCTCACAATAACGTTTCAGCATTGTGTAGCGTCTGTATTTTTAAGATAAAGGTTTCATAACATACTTTTACAACGGATGATCATTAGGCCTATTATCTTTACTATAATTTGAATATTTGAATATGCTCTTTCCAATAGCGTCAATATGCTTTTTCCAATAGCTTCAATATGCTTCACATTGAGTTTTTGTCTATTTCAAATTAAATACAATCCAATATGTGGATAGATGCTATAGATTTATGCCTGGTGGTTGCTGTGATTAGATTTGAAGTTTTCAGTTTCACTGACATGGATTTTAAATTATTATCTGTATTCAGAACGATTCCAAGTTCAAACTTAGTCAACAGTAATAGCTTCCGTGCTGGCTTGACATCTTGACGAAAAAAATCTTATATTTAAAAGTATTTACTTGAGATTTTACTTAACCAATCACATCGCTCCAAATGATTTTCTCAAGGGCAGCAGCCAATAAGAAACACATGAAATCTCGTGCTGTAGATCCACTTATTTCAAAACTGTACTTGCAATAGTTGATAGCCTATTTATTGAATAGAGTACCTAATATAATAGAATATAACTTCTACTTAGTTTAGGACATCATCAGTATTTTCAATGTCATTTTGAATTACATTTTATTGATTTCGAATATTTACTCAAATCAACATGAAGACTTTCTATGATATAAAATCAAACACATTACAATAATTATTATGACAATGCTCCAAGGTATGACCACGAGGTTTCCATAAGGGGGGGGGAGGGGTTTGAACAGACTGCGTCCTTGAAATTTTTGGGTGTGCATTCGTAATCAAATTCTAATTCTTAGAAGGAGGAACCACGAATAGCTTAGTGATGTAGAATGACAAAAAAAATTGTATAGAGGGTGGGGTGTAGAAGCTGATGAGTTTTTTTTTCTAAAACATAGGGAGTGGGGGGAAAGACCAAGTAAGTAAACCGAGTAAACAAAGAAATTGATAACGATGTTTATGTGCTATGAAAATCATTACCTTTATTTAGTACCTATCTTATCCTTAATACACATATCCAATAATACTTTTATACACTCTTAATACTTTTATATACTTGCAAAAACAAAAAATATTGTTTATTTTTACTTGATTCCAAACGAATGGAAAACTGCAATGCTTGATCAAGAATACGGAAAACGTTTTTCTTCTTTTAATATAATTATCTCTTTCATGCATTCTTTCTTCATTAAGAATAAGAAAGAAGAGATACGTTTTTCTTTTTCCAATATTCTTACCTCTTTTATCCATTTTTACCTTCCACTTCCAACTCCATTATCCCTCATACTTCCATCGCAAAACACCTAATCTCGAAACTTGAAATAACGCATTTGATTTACTACATACAGTATCTACATTATACTGACTATAGTGTTGAGTTTTTCAATAGGCACCAGTTATAAAGTCTATTCATGATTATCGAAACCAGTACTGCAATGATTGATTAAAGATTTAAAAAATATTCCAATACTGAATTATAAGGATTTTTGATTGATCAGCTCAATAATAACTAAATAACCGGCTTGTAATTTATTAATCAAATCGCTGAAAATGCTTACTGAAAATATCCTGTCAATGCTTTTTTTGTTAATGAAATATTGTAAGATCCTAAGGAATACTAATTAAAGAATTAAAAAATAGAAATTAAATTTAACAAGTAATTGAAACTCACCATTGTCTGGTAGTTATCCAACCCCAAGAAACAAACTGCACAAAAAATAACCAATATTGATTTTCTCCAAGCAACTTCTTAATTCCAACTGATTACACAACATTTTATTCAACATATTTATAAGTTTTGCAGAAAATCGATGGAAAAGTGGGAGGGAGTGACTTGTGGACATTATTTGGTTCGATTCTGATTTCAGATTCAAAGTAAGGAAACCGGTTATCTGTTTACATATCTGTTGTTTTTCACAGTTCTGCCTATGAAGATTGTTAAAAAATATTATTTGAAAATATAATATCGCACCATGAGATCATTATATGATATCATACTGTAGTAACTTAAAAAAGCTGTTTTGTGGGAAAACGGCTTTTGAGTTTTTACTCTAGGGAATCATGTATAAAAATAAACAATAACCAATCATTGTTTATTTTATGGGTTTAAAGATTACTATGGCATTTCTCCCAAGATTACCATTCATCAAATCGATTTTCATAGGCTGGATCTTTTCTTATAGAGGAGAATATCAACTTTATTTGAGTTGATACAGTGTAATGCATTGAAAGTTGAGTTCAATTTTCCCACTTGATATAGTAGGTATTTTACCGGGTAAAATTTAAACGATAGCCTATAAAATTAGAATTTGGAGATTAAGTTATTAGTTTATTGATCATATCAATAAGTACTTTTCTATTTAATTTAAGATTGAGGGTCTCAATAACTAATTTGTTACTTTCTCACACTAACTTTTCAGCACTGTGTAGCATCTGTATTTTTAAGATAAAGGTTTCATACCATACATTTACAAAGGATGATCATTAGGGCTATCTTTACTATAATTTGAATATTTGAGCATGCTCTTTCCAATAGCTTCAATATGCTTCACATTGAGTTTTTGTCTATTTCAAATTAAATACAATCCAATATGTGGATAGATGCTATAGATTTATGCCTGGTGGTTGCTGTGATTAGATTTGAAGTTTTCAGTTTCACTGACATGGATTTTAAATTATTATCTGTATTCAGAACGATTCCAAGTTCAAACTTAGTCAACAGTAATAGCTTCCGTGCTGGCTTGACATCTTGACGAAAAAAATCTTATATTTAAAAGTATTTACTTGAGATTTTACTTAACCAATCACATCGCTCCAAATGATTTTCTCAAGGGCAGCAGCCAATAAGAAACACATGAAATCTCGTGCTGTAGATCCACTTATTTCAAAACTGTACTTGCAATAGTTGATAGCCTATTTATTGAATAGAGTACCTAATATAATAGAATATAACTTCTACTTAGTTTAGGACATCATCAGTATTTTCAATGTCATTTTGAATTACATTTTATTGATTTCGAATATTTACTCAAATCAACATGAAGACTTTCTATGATATAAAATCAAACACATTACAATAATTATTATGACAATGCTCCAAGGTATGACCACGAGGTTTCCATAAGGGGGGGGAGGGGTTTGAACAGACTGCGTCCTTGAAATTTTTGGGTGTGCATTCGTAATCAAATTCTAATTCTTAGAAGGAGGAACCACGAATAGCTTAGTGATGTAGAATGACAAAAAAAATTGTATAGAGGGTGGGGTGTAGAAGCTGATGAGTTTTTTTTCTAAAACATAGGGAGTGGGGGGAAAGACCAAGTAAGTAAACCGAGTAAACAAAGAAATTGATAACGATGTTTATGTGCTATGAAAATCATTACCTTTATTTAGTACCTATCTTATCCTTAATACACATATCCAATAATACTTTTATACACTCTTAATACTTTTATATACTTGCAAAAACAAAAAATTATGGTTGAGAGGCTACAGATCCACGACAATCATAAGTGTGGTGACTGAAACTTCGATCATGTATACCATGTATAGGGCCATCTATACATGGTTGAAGACTCAAGATAATACACTAGAGCTCTCTTGAATCGTCTGCAGTTGGTGCACTACTGTAGTAACTTAAGATGATACACTAATGACTGAAACAGAAAACGGTTATGACTTGGTGATTTTCTCATCTTCTTGCCTAAAAATTTGAAATTTCTACAATTTCATGAATGGAATAGATAAAGTATTGCAACGTATTGAGCGAGGAATGATAGCAGTATGAGCTAATATATTGATAATAGTGGGAATTAAACTATATATGTAATTGTGGGAAAGATAGATTAAAACCAACAGTTTTGGTTGGTGTAATGATAAATCAAGGTGAACAGTATTTCTATATTATTTAATTAAACGCTATCGGTATATTAACATTTAAGATTTTTTATTATAAACCAACAATCAAGATTACTGGTCGAAGAAAATAATTATTTGAAATGATATGAATTTATTATAGAAGAAGCAAGATTTCTGATTAGTAAACAATAATAAGGGCTACTCGCTTCTCGTTTTGCTAATCTGTGGTCGTTCAGGTTTATGAATAACAAAATTATTATTTAGTTTTTGGGTCTAAGAAATGTACAATAAAACTATTATCTAAACTTTACCTTTGATTGTCCCTTGGCGTGTTCCTCAAGGTCCGGTTGAAACCCCTCCCAACGTTAAAAAAATTTATATAAAAAAATTCTACAAGCTGATTGAATCAAAACATCACCTTTCCCTAAAAGAATCCAAATCTTGAAAACACAATTATGCAGGTTAAACTGCCCTGACTGAGACAGCCTATAATTAAATTCTCAAGAAAGAATCTTTCAGGTAAGCAATGCCTTAATTCAACACCTGTAACTCACAAAAACGGTTTAAAGAATATGAGCCTCGATAGAAAAATTCAAAATCTATCCATGTGATACAAAACCATGCAGACATTGACTCACAGACCAAAAGCCAACTCACTCTTGTTTGTACAGCATGGAGCTTAAAATCATAACATTACCTTCACGAAACGTAATAGAATGCACGTTTCATCTTCACACATTGTACATCTAATCGCTTTATCAATTATTACATTTAATAATTAAATCCGCAACTAGATTTCCACCTCACAACATAATATTTCAATAAAGTTAAATGGGTTTTTATGTCATGTATGACAGTATCACTTCTAGTCTTCAAAAATGTGAATAACTCAAAATTGAAAATTTTTGAGTTACTACACTAATGATCTCATGGTGCGATATGTTTATCAGGCCCAGTGCCAAAAGATTAAGAGATGGCGTTTTAGTACAATCCTCCACCAGGTTGTGAACGCCAAATGTAAGCACATCTTTCTGTCAGAAAGAGGTACTTTTAAATTTTCAGTGAGGGAACATAAATGGTATGATTTATTGATTTGGATATGTAATTTCATAGTTTTAACAATTTGTTTATGAAATGTCATTATTTCATAATTTCCCTGTGCCACCCGGAGAGTAGTCGAATGGAATAACGATACTTGATTCAACGTTGACGATAATTTAACAAACAGTAGTGAGAGATATAACTTGTAAACTTTCCCATCTATCTCATAATATCTATCTCACAGGTATTCTTGATCTTTCCCATCTATCTCACAGATGTTATCTATACGGACTTATCCAAGGCTTTTGATACTATTAGTCATGGACTACTGTTGAAGAAGCTTAGGCGGATGGGTTTTAGTGATAATTTGGCGAACCTCTTGCAGAGTTATCTGCAATCAAGAATTCAGTTTGTTAAAATTCAAAATTTCAAATCCAAATCATTCATATGTGCATCTGGGGTACCTCAGGGTTCCAATCTTGGCATACTTTTGTTCCACTTGTTTATAAATGATGTCCCTACTATTATAAAGAATTCTTCCTGCCTGATGTATGCAGATGACGTCAAATTGTTCAGGGAGATCAAGAATGTAAATGATGGGCTTGCTTTACAGGGCGATATCAACAATTTTTACCAATGGTGTGAAACTAATGGTCTGAAGATAAATGTTACCAAATGTAAGTTCCTAAGTTTCAATCGTCAATTGAGAC
Source organism: Nilaparvata lugens (assembly GCF_014356525.2). Classification (NCBI taxonomy): domain Eukaryota; kingdom Metazoa; phylum Arthropoda; class Insecta; order Hemiptera; family Delphacidae; genus Nilaparvata; species Nilaparvata lugens. The sequence continues at coordinate 5,870,454 of NC_052513.1, forward strand.
CGCACATTAATATTTACCACGTAAATAACAGGCCATTGGAACAGGTGACGAATTTCAAAGATCTTGGAGTGAATTTTTCTTCAGATTTTTCCTTCAATTCACACATTGATTCAATAGCTGCTAGGGCCAACCAACAAATGGGGTTTATTCTGAGGACCTGTTCGCCCTTTAGTGATTTAGAGCCTTTGATTCTGATTTATAAATCACTAGTGAGAAGCTTGCTAGAATATGCCTCAGAGATATGGAATCCATATCATATGGCTAGAATAAATGTTCTAGAACGGCTTCAAAATAAGTTTTTAAGAATCATGTTCTATAAGAAATTTAATCGTTTTTGTCCTTTTGATTTCCCAACAGAGTCACTGAGAACTTTATTCTATATTACATCATTAAAAGTTAGGCGTGATGTTAGAGCACTTATTTTTCTTTTTGATCTCTTAAATAATGAAATTGATTCATCATACTTGCTATCTAAAATGAATATTTATATCTCACCTGTGGCTCGTCGATCTCAATTTTCTTTTCTGGTTCCTCGTTCCAGAACACTTAGAAATTACAATTCTCCTCTCAACAGAATTCAGAGAAGCTACAATAGTTTGTCCGGGCACCTAGATCTCTTCTGGTTCTCTCGCACTAGATTCCGAAAAGCTCTATACAATGGTCTGGTCTGAGCATTGATATTGTGATCTGGTCTACATCGATCATTTTTTCATGTATGTGTGGGTGTGCATATGTTTTGGGACTTGGAACTCATTGATAAGTTATATTTTTGGTTATTTCATTCTTTTAATACTTGTGTTATTAGAATTTTATATTTTCCATTTTTGGACCTTTTATGAGTAGTATTTCGATGCTTTGTATTCATCTCATCTTTTCATATTATTATTTTTTTTAAATTATTGTATTTTTCCATATTATCATTTTGTACCTTATTACCATATGTAATAGGATAAATATTACCATTTGTACCTTATTTCTTTTTATGATTTTTTATAAGTTTTCTATATATTATATTTTAAGATTTTGCATTTTCTTGTAAAGGAGACATGTTTGGGGGAACCCGTTGACTCCATTGTAAATGAATAAATAAATAAATAAATAATTCGCAAGATTGGCTATTTTCTTTTTAGTCTCACTTCAAATGTTGGTTTGTAATTGTATCGGTTACTAAAAATAGAAAAGCTGACATTTTAGGAATATTTCTTTCAAAACTGTTTATTTGAGTAGAAAAATTAGAACATTCAAAAATATTATGTCACATATAACTTTGACTACACAAAATGTTTATAAACAATTTCTTATTGAATAAATCTATACACAAGTTTTGTAAAATTAAAACTGAATAACATTGTAATCTTTGTGATGAATCAAAAGAATAGGCCTATAGACCTATGGACCAATGGCAAACTAAAACAATACAAAAATAGACATTCAACATTCAATAATAACAAAATATAAACATTTAAAAGCAACTAACTGAAATATGTGGTAGGTACAATATATGAGATTTGTTACATTACAATACAGAAGATGACTTCACTTATATGGACTACTTTATTCAAATTAATAAAAACAATTTCAATTATTTATAAAACTTGTAGTACTCTTTTATTAAAAACTTTGAAATATAAACTTGAAAATGACCAATAGTCGAAACAAGCCGTTAAAATATTCCAAAGCTTTATTTTCCTTTTAAACAGGTACTACATGTTTTTATATTGTTTTATGTTTTAATTCATGATTATGTTTAATTCAATATTATATTGTGTTTACTCATTCCTATTTTTAAGTCAACCTCAGTTTTCAAGTAAAGATCTTGCAAGGAAGCTATTCAAACTCTCAAATCACCTTGATGTAGAGAGAATCTATGAGAGTAAAAGAAGTGTTTTGTTAGAATTAACTACAATACAGGTATGATGGGATACAATATCTCCATCTTCTATCTATATCTATACTATAATCAAAATAAAGTAAGGAATTGGCATATACATGTTTGGGATATGAAATACACGTTTGACGCAACACCACGTCTAAACTACTGACATGTTTAAGTTAAAATTTTGCATAGACTTTTAATTTACCGAGGATGGTTATAGATCTTCATTGTTAAAATAAATTAGAGAAAAAATATAGTAAAAACCAATCCATTCGATTTGTGATGAAAAGTTTACGTAAGATAAAGGTCCAATTAAATAATTTATCTATAGTGAATTATTACAGTTATTACAGATATCTTTTATATCAGCATGGAAACGTAAAACTAAATTTAATCTTGTTGAAATTGTCAACCACTTTTATTATTATTGAAGCTGAAGATGTGACTGGTGAAGCCACAAAACCAGGCTCTGTTTATATAGTATTATATAAAAATAAAAGTGGTTGACAATTTCAATTTTTTTGTTTTTCATTAGGGTATGGAAAACCACATCACACACAAATATGTGTAATGTTAAATTCAATCTATTTGTGTTATAACATACCTTGCAGAGCACGTTATGTACGTGCTCGTATAAATGCTTGTTATACATTAAATCAAAAACACATAGCATTTATTAATAATTATAATAATTACGGTACTCTTATTCTCTACCATAAGAATAGAATGAATCACATAAATACCGGTATGTTAATCATTGAACAAAAATCTGCGCGCAGGTTTTGCCATGGAGTAAAGGTACTGTTTAAATAGTAATCATATTTGTCTCTGGTTTCAAACTGGGGAGCTGGATGCAAGAAGGGCCTGAACCATGACCAACTAGGATGGTTTTCATCATTATCACGCTAACGCTTAGTTTAGTAGTCTCCAGTTAAAATCAACTGATGACTTTAACCAGAGAATAAGAAATTTGATTTTTCCATCAAAAACTAATGCTGCGTTACTAAACGAGAGATTAGAGTAGATCAAAGTGGCAGTGAGCTGCCATAACACGTTTCAAGCCCTTCTTGGATCCAACTCCTCCACTATCTACTTGTACACAAGTTAGCAGTTTTACATAAGTGTATTGTGCACAATGATAGACAGACCAACATTGAAAAAACATGTTCAATAAAAATATTTTATTGGTAATTATTATTATGAAATCTCTATCAGTTATTTGTCTAGTGAAAATAAAAAATTGTTGATGTGAAAAATGTGATAAAAATAAGCCCACTTTGTTAAAACACAAATTTCTTGATGTTGAAAATGTGATAAACATAATACTTCTTTGGATAATTCAATAAACTAAATCCAGGAAAACAAAATAGTCTTAAATTGAGCTGGTAGCACTGTAGAATCATCAGCTGATGTTTTTATCCACTAGCAAACTAAGCTGACATCCTATACTATTATTAAACGAGCAATTTCTGTTCATATGTTTAGATGTTTATATATCTGTATTTGACCGGATCTAGAAAACGGCTATAACGATTCTCACGAAATTTGGAGCAAAGTAGGTTTATGATATGAAGATTTGATTGCACTAGGTCTCAACCCTGGGATAACTCGCTGAAGGACATTAAAAGGATAAATAGGTCCTTGGAAAAACAGCTGGGAATTTTGTCGTCTGTTGATACCGTAATGGAAGAGAGTGAACGAGTGCATGTGTGGGATCATCCAGCTGATCTCACGAGAAAAAAAATCAGCAAGAAACACTTATTTACGTTTATTTCTCTTTTTTTTTAGAAAACATGTTTACTTCAGAAAGTCCAAAATAGTAACTAGATGATGTTAGTGTAGAATAGTATAGTATTATTAACAAATATTGTAGGAAACTTAGTATTATAATTTTAAATCGAATTCATAGTATATCTATTTGTATAATGATGTGTTTGTTTTTGAAGTGTGAATAAATTGTAAATTTGATGAGTAGCTTAACCTAGATTTTGATTTGGACTGTAGTATAAATTTGAAAAGGGGCAGTTTTGGGCATAAGCCTGTTGTGCCTCCTCATATAACTGTAAAAATAATTGTTCGTCCGAGAAAATGAATAAATAAATAATGTTAACTATAAATTCGATCTTTCGTTACAAATTTTCTAGTGTCTGTGACACTAGAATGATCATTTATGGTTAAAGAATGGGTTATATTACTCAGGTAGCTTTTAATTAGGCTAAGTTAATGGGCACCCCCCCCCCTAAACCCATAGGACTCAAGTTTGTCAAACAAAGTATTATGTGGTATTGTGTCAAAAGCTTTGCGGATATCTTGAAAGACAGCAATTATTTTTCATATTAGAATTTATTTTATCAGAGAGGGTATTCGTAAATTTTATAATTTTTTTCATAAATATGATTGAGAAGGAACAACAGGCTTGGCCCAAAGCTATTCCATCTATCTATATATATAAAAGCGAAATGGCACTCACTGACTGACTGACTGACTGACTGACTCACTCACTCGCAGAACTAAAAATCTACCGGACAAAAACTTTCAAATTTGGTAGGTATGTTCAGTTGGCCCTTTAGAGGCGCACTAAGAAATCTTTTGGCAATATTTCAACTCTAAGGGTGGTTTTAAGGGTTCAAAGTTCGTCTTTTAGCATGTATATTCTTCTTATTCTCTTAATTATAATTGAAAAATGTCCACAACTATAATCTAGAGAGAGTACCTCTTCGAAACAGTTGTTAACTGGTAACTAAATTAATAATTTTGTCAGGTTGGCATTCAGTTGAGTTGACTTTGTTCTGTTGGCACCAAGTTGAAGATTGAAATGCATTCATCGCGGAAAAATTGATTGGGCACTGCTACTTCAATCAGAGCTATTCATGGGAAATATCATATTACTAGCCGTCAGGCTCGCTTCGCTCGCCATATCCGTTTAGCCAGACGTTCAGTCTGGACCCCCGGACTGGATCGTCCTAACATAAATTATGATCGTCCTACAAATGAAAAATGCAGGCGAGCGAAGCGAGCCTGCTGATCTCATTCTTGGACGATCCAGTCGGGGGACCAGGGGGCGGAGCCCCCTGGCTAGACGGATATGGCGAGCGAAGCGAGACTGACGGCTAGTAATATATACAACTCATAGTCTTAGAATTGATAATGTAAAGCTCACATTTCTGTTTATTTATGGATATTATTTTATATGAGTTGAGCATACTTCGATACTAATTTTTTTTTGTCTTTTCACAGATTCTACTGAAATCGTCAGTATTATGTAAAAAGGGCGAATCCGACAAATTCACTATTTCAGCTTTTTCGCCAAATTAAATTCCTGACATCTGTATCTATCGTTGTGTAAAAGTGGCGAATCTGAATTATTAATATTAGTGAGGTTATTAACAAATGTAATTAAGGCGAAAACAACATCTTCTTTGACAATGTTATGTAAAAAGGGCAAACCTGATAATCGCCTGTTTTACATGCCAATACCGCTCTATTGTCTACTTTCAGTGAATGTAAAAAGGGCGAATTATTCATGTAAAAAGGGCGAATACAACTTTCGCCGTTATAGATTTCCGATTTATTATCATTATTGATTGAATTTCAATTCTTATTTTAATATTATTGTCACGACAGTATATTATTATGTTTAATTATTCACTGTATTACATTCTTGAAGAAATAAGTCTATTTTGTTCCTTTGTGTGAGAACGTGTGGTAACACTGTAAAGAATCAGCTGATGTCAGGCTTTTTCTTATTGCTCCAGAATGCTTGCTGTTTATGCTTTGTTGTGGTCAGTCTGTGCTCACTGTTACTGGAAGTTGGTCATTGTTTGTTCTGTCTTATTTCATGTGTTTCATAGAACGGTTCTCATTATAAGTGATTCAATCTATTGTACCAGTGCTACAGGAAATGAAGGTATGTTATTTCTGATGTTTTCATTCTTTAACCATTGACTGGTCAGAACAAGTGAACAAAACTTGTAAAAAGGTATTCTCAGCCATGCATGCATTGAAGAAAATGCACGATATTCTCCCTAGAAACATTAAATTATTATTGGTTCAATCTCTCATCTTCCCACATTTAATGTATTGTAATTCTGTTCTTAACGATATGCAAGTCACTCTGAATGATAAACTACAGCGTGGCCAAAATTATTGTCTACGTTTCGTCTACTCTCTCCAACGCCATGATCATATCACCCCAGCCCACATTGCTAGTTCAACATTAAAGCTTCCCGATCAGAGGCTTTTTCGAATAGTCAAGCTTGTTAGAGATATCTTGAAATACGGTAATCCGAACTATTTTAAAGATGATTTCAAATTTGTCTGTGAAGGTAGGAGGATAGATGCTTCACATACTAGAACCGGAGAAAGTACTTTAAGGATACCCAATCATCGAACTACTATTTTCACAAAATCCTTCTTAGTCAGTGCCTGTCGTTCATGGAATATACTTCCTGTTTCTATCAGGTCTATCGAGAGCCGAGTGAGCTTCATCCTGACTTTAAAAAAACATATTTTGGAACAAATGACTGAAACTGTCCGGCCCTAGAACGATCACATGACAACCATCCCTCACCCATTCCACCAATATAAACCTTTAAACCATGTTATAGAACGAATTATATATATATATATATATATATATATATATATATATATATATTACATTTGAGTGTTTCGCGGATGGATATATTATATGTAAAAGAATTAACCGGGTACATCCGTTTGTTTTGACTTACTTGAGTCTGACGTTTCGTCGCCATCGCAGACGACATCTTCTGAGGGTGGCGTCGAAATCCACTGTGTGGACCACTGTGAATCCACTGTGTGGAGAGTAAGTCAAAACAAACGGATGTACCCGGTTAATTCTTTTACATATATATATATATATATATATAATATATATATATATATATATATATATATATATATATATTATATAAACTCATGTTATTTCAATTATCCACTGCATACTGCTGTATATTACTGAAAGTTGATAACCCTGATCTACTTTCAGCCTACTTCATTTTATTAATCAATTATTTGATCTTATCTACCTATATAATTATTTTACTTTATCAATTTTCTGTTTTTTTTCTCTTTAATATTCATATTGATTAAAACTTCTACAATATTTCCATTAATAAATAAATCCTTAGTTTAAATAACGAAATTAACGTTTTGGTAGAGAGTTAGTGGAGAGGATATTTTTAATATTCTTTCTGAAGAATGGACATTGATATGTCCAAAGCTCCGCCAATTTATGTAGATGCATAACAATATGATTATTATCTATAGTTATTATACTACAAATTGCTTTTTCATATCATATACAGTTCAATAATTATTTTCTTAGTCTATATTATGTAAATTCATCTATAATTTTGCTGTATTGTAAGCTATTGTATATAAGTGTATAAGCCAGTATATATTGTAATCTACATAAATAAAGTACTCAATCAATCAATCAATCATCACCATTCGCATTACCAAAGAACAAGCATAGGGCTTATGTGGGCATCACCAACACCAAAAAAAGAAAACAGAAACTCAACTATTGATATTCACTTTCTTATAAATATAGTATTAATTATATGAGATGAATTAACAGTTAAATTTTCTCATTTAATTCTGTAGTAGCTTAATTAAGGTACTTTAACCAAACGTTTTCCAGTTTGTATTCTTATTTGGAAAATTATAAAAGTATGGATAAACGCGGGTAGGCCTGTTTATTCTCTTGTTCTTGAAATAAAATTAAATGAATTTAAGGTGCGTTCACAATGTGGTTAAGAGTAGCCTATTTTAATAATTTAAGGTAATAAAATAAATGATAAGTACAGGCAAGCAAAATGAATACCGTACAACTGAATATTATACAGGTTACAAAAACTTTTAATAAATTAAAAAGTAAATGCAAAGTGTTGGAACTGTCCATAACATCCTAATATTAAAGGTTTTACCTAACTGAAAAACATTCTCCCGATGGGTTTCTTTGTACCACAGATTTATTGTGTTCAAGTTTGTGGGAGCCTCTTTCTTAAAAAAGAGTTACATCTAATTTGGTTTATCTTTGATTTACCTCTCCTTCGATTCTGATACAGCTTATTATTAAGTATTTTTGGTTGAGATGAATTTATCAATAGCTCTATCACTGAATCGAGTAGGCCTATGTCTATCAAGCTGAAAGTATGGATAAATTATTGCATTTGTAGAATAAAGTGTTTTTATTTCAATAAAATCTATATTTAATAAAATACAAATGTCTTCAATCTGAAATTTAGATAGTATTCCATCCAATAAAAAATTGATACAGTAGTATACTACAAGTTACATTGATAAGCTAGTATAAACTACTACGATCTAGGAAGAATCAATCTACATGTTATGACGTCATTAATTAGTAGTGGGGCCTGAAGTAATAGTAGGTATTGGCTCTCCTCCTTGTGAAAAAGTGTTCACCTACTAGGGATGTTTTGAACATCGATGTATCGCACTACGTTTTTACGGATGATACTACGAAGACTACTATTATATCCTTAGAGTGATTCAGATACTGGTAGTGAAAATCAATTTCCTTTTTTATGTACATGTAAAAGAAAGGGGATGAGCTTTTGGAAAACAGTTAACAATAAAGAAATATTATTGATTGGCTGCAGCCAAACTGAAAGTTTATAAACTGTTTGTAGGTAATTAGACTTGACGTTTAGCAACAGAGATTGATATTTCATCGAATTAAAAAAAAATTAACAATTCCTTCTCTCGCCAATAGTCTTAAGGAACTGTCAAATTTATCTTCAAAATTCTTAAATGGGACCCAACAAAATCTAAATTATCTGGGATAAACAACCAATATCTTTCTGCGAGATCGAGAGCTTGCTGAAGATTCAATTCTTTTATGCGCAAATACCAAATTTTATAATTTTGTATAGATTTGATTGTGATAGCATAAAGTTGATCTGTGGTTGCGGTTTCCACTATTGTTCGTAGAGCATGGACTCATTCCATATATTTGTCACTTTTTATTAATTGTTTGTTTATGTTTTTTTATTTGGAGCCCGGGATTAAGACTGAGGATCCAGTACCTTATATACCAAATATGAAATCTATATGAGTGATAAAGAATAATAGCAGTATGAGCTAATATTGATAATAGTGGGAAAGAAAGATAAATCAACATGAACAATATTAGGCTACTATATAATTCAATGAAAACGTTAACATTATATTTACATTTATGATTTTATTATAAAGAACAAACAAGATTACTAATTAAAAAAATATATTGAAATTGATATGAATCTATTATTAATAAACAAGATTACTGATTTTAAAATATTAATGAGATTAGAATAAACAATAATTAGGGCTTCTCGCTTTGCTAATCTGTGGTCATTCAGGTTTTTTAATACAGTAACAAAATTATTATTCAATTTTTGGGAAAATTGTTCAAGAAAACTATTATCTAAACTCTACCTTGGTTGTCCCTTGGCCTGCTCCTTAATGGTCCCGATAAAATCACTCCCGACATTGATTTTTTTAAAATAAAAGAAACTTCTAAAAGATGATTGAATCAAAACATCACCTATCTCTACAAGAATCCAAATCTTGAAAATACAATTATTCAGGTTTAAACTGCCCCGACTAAGACAGCCTATAATTGAATTCTTGAGACAAGACTCCTTTAGGTGAGCAATGCCTTAACATTGCACCTCTAGCTCACAAAAGCGCTTTAAAGAATATAGCAATGGGTGTTGCTGGTTGATTGCAATGGGACTTCTTCGAGAAATTTACTTGGCAAATTCCTTAATCATAACCAGTTTAAACTCAATGTCTCATAAGACAGTATGTTTACAAGATCTGAAAACACTCCTGTTCACAGCAAAGCTTCTCTAGATTTTTAAATTATCAAGAATGTACTTCATGGTTTTGTTTGCATGATGTTGGTAATTTTTAGGAGGTGAAATCTTCGAATTGACACCTACATATTTATATGTGAACAAACAGCTCACAAGTAATATAATAAATGAGCATACGAAGATTTTCATTATTCTGCTAGACTTATAATTCTATAGAGGAGGATTAGTGTTTTGGGATGTGAGAGGACTGGATACAAAAAAAAAATGTTTCCAGACTCTAAACACTACACATCCTGTCTTCAAAAGAAAGGTCATTAACAAGACACCGAAATCTAGAGTATGCAGCGACTATGCAGCGACATTTAGCGTATGTGCAGATAAAATATACTTTTTTTTAAAACTTGAAATAGAGAAGCTTTACTGTATTTTCGATTGTGCATACTTCACAGATGAACATCTCAAAATGTTGTCAAATATTTATTACAGTTCCCATCATCAGTCGGAATTTCAAGGATCAATACCATGAAATATCAAACAACTTGCAGGTTGAAGATGCCCCCTGATTCGTTCCGATTCCAAGCGATAAGAAAATATTTTGTACAACAATACACTAGGCAAATTATTCCAATATACCATTTCAGCAGCCATCTTGTAGAAAAGCATCACATCTTTTGTTATTGGTTGAGACCAAGCTATGCTATTTGTTAATCAACATCAAATTACAACCTGCATGGGTGAAGAGCCAGTAAAGACTCTCATATCAGTAAAGAGTCTCAGAGATAAAAGTGTCTATACAATGTCTTTTATAAGAAGAAGCTACATGACATCTACACATAAAAAATCTAGTGTTACAAAGAAAAACATAAATCACAAACTATTTGTTCACAATCTTATGAACAAAACAATAAAGAATTAGAAGGATATCTTAATACACAAAAGCTATGAATTGAAAATTTCAACTTTGTAATGTGTTTTAAGACTTTTTCAATTATACAGAAATTAGGCCTAAGAAGTTATATTACATTTACAAGTAAGATTGTCAATATGTGACAATTGTTTGTCATAAAAACTGACTTGAGATCAAAATAACATTCTAGAAACACTAATTATGTTTTTTAGTCACAACCTTCCATAAGTTGCCATCCTCATCATAGTCTATGTTGGTACCAGCTTGCCAAGTTGCCCAAACCGCGAAAATTTCTGAGTACAAAATTGACGTTGCTGGACAGTGAGACGCTGTCGATACGCACAAGTGTGCACTGAACTGAAATTGGCTGCCGGCAGAGTCGCTCCACTTGTGAAAACGCAACTGGCTAGTGTCGCAAATGTGCATCGAGCCTTAGCCTTACTGTACACTTTTATAATCCTTTTCTAACAATGAAATTACTTTTTTCCAGGCATACACTTAATGATGTACTTGTGATGAGTTGAAGTCTGAGGATCCAGATGGGCTTAGTGGCTGATTCGCAATACTCCTCCTGATGAGGGTGCTGACACCGAAATCGTCAGTGACAAATCAGATGATGAGGCTGGAGGTGATATGAATGATCTAGGAAGAAAATCTGAGAAGTATTTGCGAGGTGCAGACTGAATTCACACCTAACTTGTACCACAGCTCACAACCAGTACAGGTGAGCCTTGAGATAATATGACCAGTAAAGGCGAGTCTGAAGACAATAATTATGTCCTTGAGATGCAGCCAAGTATCAGTAGGCCTAGGCCAACTAATGACAATATGGATCAAGACAATTCAGCTTCAATCATTTAGAATTTATCAAAAGTCTTATTCAACTTGTAGGTCAACAGACACCCCAATTATAAAAGAACTTATAAACGCACCATAGAATCAGACATAGGCATTGATGAAACTGAAAATTCAATACTTGTTGATGGCCTACTGTTAAAAGTGAGAACAAGGGCAAGAAAAGAAAAACCCCAACTAAAAAAATGCTGAAAGAAATAGCAGCTGAGAATAAAATGCTGGGATTGATCAGTGGAAACCACACAAGCCTGATTTAAAATTAAATTTGAATTGTGACCCTATTCTATGTTTTGATGAAGCTATAGAATGTGAAACAACTTCGGATTTTTCTTCATTATTTTTTAGTGATAACCTACTCGATTATATTTGTAAATAAAGTAACTTATATGCTTTACAGAAGAATGTTGACTTGCATCTTACAAAATGTTATAGTTTTTTGATGGTCTTCTCATGTCATGCTATGCTAAGTATCCAAATAGAAGAATGTACTGGCCAACTGGATAATGATGTACCTAAACTTCTGTTTCAGAGTATTCAATGCAACAGATTTGAGCAGATTCTTAGAGATATCTGCACTTGAATGATAACACCCAAAACGATCAATCTGATAAACCTTTCAAACTCAGGCCCTACATTGAGGCACTCAACTCATCCTTCAAAAAACATGGGGGCATTGATATTGATGAAAACCTGTTGATTAGAGTATGATTCCATACTATGGCAAACATTATGCTAAACAGTATATTAGGGGGAAACCGATAAGATTTGGTTTTAAAAACTTGGTCGTATCTTCATTCAGTGATTACTTGCTAACATTTGAAGTATATACAGGTAAAGTCTCGAATGGAGTGAGCAGATTTGGATTAGGTGGTGATATAGTGGTGAAACTAATTGAAAATGCTGAAGTTCCTTGCAAAAATGAACACAAGTTTTTTATGGACAACTTTTTCACATCAGTTCCGCTTAAAATGAAGTTTTTTAAAGATTTTTTTGTCTAGTTGAGAAGTTGATATTGTGGTAATTATTCATATTAAATGAAAAAAAATGGTGGCAATAAATAACATTTCAATATGCTCGTCAGTGGCCAGCTTTAGTCATGAATGAGGTTTGATTTTCTTTCTGGCTTCCAATTTTTTTTGAAATCAATTAGCCTAAATAATTACAGAATATTTAATGTACAAAAATTGGAGTGAGATTTTTACTTTTTGTGCACTAGTTGAGTGCACAAAAATTGTAGTTATAACTACATAACCACAACTAGTTGTAGTTATGTGCTTTAGTTGACAGAAAATCAGCTTGAAATTTAGAATCTAAATGACCTATACCATGGGATATCTACTTATATTAGGCCTATATTTTCTCTATGATATTAGTTCACTTTAAATATGATGTGTTCTAGCATCTTTTGAACTGTGAATGACACCGCTCGCTTTTACTTCACTTACTTAGGTACTTCTTACTTCTAATGCTTTCACCATGGTCCAATGATGGGGTAGGTACTCATTACCTACACTCTTTACACCTACTCACGATTCAAGTTCATCACCATTCTGTGACAGGTGACTTGGCAAAACTCTTGGTGATAGTTTAACGGAGGAATAAGTCTTCTTTTCTAAATTTGATCATCTGTGGGTTGCTAGAGAGCAATCATTGGCGGCCGAGTGTAGAGACACTGGGACACCAATATTGTCTGCCAGGCTGGTGACCCAAGTGAGACCCCAGCCTGGTTCACAAAATCTGGTGACTGGTCTGGCAACCCCAGATAATGAGCTCAATAAGAACTTATGCCCTCCTGACTCGATCAGACACTTGGCAATCAACTGGCTGCCAATACTACCTAGTGATAGAATCAGTCTGATTCAGCATGCTTTTTGGAATTTTTACAACATTGTCCCTTATCATTTATAATTTATGTTTTTTCTCAACAGGTAAACAATAACAATTTCAACAATTGTGAAGAAGTAGGAAACAGAAAGGATGAAAGTCATGTTGTTAACGAGTATATTCTCGACAGCATCAAGTATGAAATAGACATAGATGATGAAATTCCGGGATTAAATCACTATGATATACACGAGGAAAGTTGTTTCCTACAATATTTTTACAGTAATTTAACAATTTCATGTTCAGGTAGCATGCTGTAAATGCTGGGATAAACTACAAAACATTTCTCATGTACTATATTAAAGTCGAGACAGCTTGTCATTCTAATCATGGTACCTATTCAATTTCATAAAACTGAGGAGGGTTTGAAATGCTTGGGATACTCAATACTATTGTATCAGTTTGTATGTTTACTACATAGTGAAGGTTTATAATAATTCATCATCTCTAAACCACCATTATGGTAGCAGTACACTCTCGCCGAGACAAGATGAGAGCAGGCGAGGGCAAGAGTGTACACGGTGTGCTCGTCATGTCTCGCTCTGCCTCGCAAGGCCATGTCTCGGCCTCGCCTGCGCTCGGTTTGGGAGCGGTTTTTGGCACGAGTCAAAGGGCCCGAGTGACCGCGAGATCACCCGAGAGCCGAGCGCGAGACACCCCTGTACACTCTCGTCTGCACTCGGGCTCAGTTGCACGCAGTCGCTTCTCCAAACTGTTGTTGCAGTTCATTGTCTTGTGTTGTGCTTGTGGTTAAGTTGTGATTTTGTCTAGTGGAAATGGAGTGGACAAACGAAACCATGCTTCAGTTTCTCGAAGCTTATCACGCAGAGGATGTTCTATGGAATCCTACTCATGAACATCATAAGGACAAACGAAAATTACATGATGCCTGGTGCCGTTTGAGTACAGATTTAAACCGGCCACTTGCAGAGTTGAAGAAGAAAAATGACTCATTAATGGCAACATTTCGAGGACACCTTAGGAAAAAGAAGGCATTAATAAGATCTGGAGCTGGCATGGATGACATTTACAAACCTGTGTGGTTCGCTTTTGAGTATATGGAACAGTTTTTGTCTCCAGTGTATGAAGTAACACAAAATGTGAATACAGAGAATCCGGTAAGTAAACAACACAACCATGTTCTGATTACTTACCATTTTTATTGTATAATTATAACAAATACATATGTGAATGATTGTTAATTAATCATGCTAAAACATTTACAAATTCATTTATGTGAGTAATAAATTGTTGTAATGTTGTATGTTGTAAATAACTTGGGAATTGTCCGAACAAAGATCCAACTGTAGGTTTGTAGAACACATTAAGTAATTACACATTGTTTGCAAAGTAATTGACAAATTCATCACGGATCTTCTGAGCAGTGATTGCTGGTCTGCGGCCTACTCTTGCTATAGGCCTAATTGTGCAACGTTCATTGACGACTTGTCACCAATTTCCCTCTTGAATTAATCTACCGGTGCCATCATACTGGTCCATAGTGCCTGGAGGGTTGTACAGTGGTCTAGATGTTTGACTATTCATTAAAAAGTTGTGGAGTAAAATGCTTGGTTTTCTAAACACCCTGAATCTTGCTGATAAAATACCAAAAGTATTCTCTACAATAACTCGTGATCTTGACAGCCTGTCATTAAATATGGGTTTGGCAGAACCATACTCATGGTCACCAGGAAAAGGCTTCATTATGTGGGTACTTAATGCAAAGGCACCATCACCTAAAAACACATAAGGAACAGGGATGTTAGATCCTGGCAAAGGCCTTGCAGTGGGCAGGTTTAGTTTATTGTCACAAATGTTGTCCCACAAAACACTGTTTCGCAAAACACCACCATCACTTATTCTGCCTTGACTTCCTATATCAGCAAAGATGAACTGGTACTTACTGTTCACTACAGCCAATAGAACAATACTGAATGTTTTATTATAGTTGAAATAGTCCAATCCACTATGAGGAGGGTTAAAAATCACGACATGGTTCCCGCCAATTGACCCTATAGCGTGTGGGAAATTGTTACTAAATCCATTCTTCAAATGCATCCAGTTCTACAGAGATGTCTGGCACTACGACTAGCCCCCATAGTTATGGGCGGTCAATACCACATACTGTTCCATATGGCATCAACTCGGACCAGTCACATCAACAGGATGTCAGCCAAGACCCACGTCGACAAATAAGTCCTGCAGATGTGCTTAGTGAAGCTCTACAAATGACATTTGAAAACAACAGCTATACTAAAGGTTATCCATAATTTAATTTTTGTGTTTTCAAATAGGCCTATTGATAAATAAATCTGACATATATTCATTTATACTTCCAATAAAAAAGTAGGCCTATGCAAAACTCATACAGACATATTTTCATTTATAATAAATAACATTTTATACAGAATTCAGAGCTTTGCAAACATCAGGAATAATTCTTGATATTATTTCACTTGAAACTTTGAACAAGTAGTGTAGGCTTATAAAACTGTCACCAGTTGCCAAATACTTCAGTGTGATAGCAAGATGAAGTTTGGCTGGTATGGCTAGTCGCAATTGGGTGTCATTTTTTCCTATGACTGGAGATACTTTGTCCAGCAAGTACTCAAAATCAGAATATGACATTCTTGTAAAGTTTTCAAATTCTCCTGATGGCTCAATTAATAACTCATTTAACATGTTCTCCATTGACTGCCTGAAAAAACAATATATAATAATATATATAGGTATTTATATTTAGAAGGTGCACTGAGAAAAACTGATCCTGCAACAATAACCTTTTTGTGGTGTGAGATGAATTTTTTAAAGGGGACATTTAAAAATATCAGAAGAATATCCCATTCAAAAAGTCATTTTCACATTTCCGTAACAGGTTATTTTTACAGTTTTGTATAAGGTCGTAAGGTGCAGACAATACTGAAAATACCTGTTAATATTAGTATATCTAAATACTGCATTTTATTTACCTTGTTCTGTTCTGGTGGATTGTTTTCATCCACCATCTCCTACGTCTCCAGGGTTTTTTGACATTCATCTTCTTGTAGGTATACACATACTTAAAATAAGCAAACGACAACAAAAATGCAGCTGCTGCCACTTCTAAATCAAGAGTCTCCTCCATTTCAACAACCATCAATCACCAGCCGGACCAAACCACCTACATGCACCGGCAGCAAACTAGGCACGGGCCACCTCAGCGCGGCCCCTTGGCGAGAGTGTCTCGGCGCAGCCCCTCGCTGTACAATCTCGTGGGTCCTCATCGGATAAAGCCTCGCCGAGAGTGTACTGCTACCATTAACGGTTGCCGGATGATCAGCAGCTGGGGTTTTTCGTTATTCTTCAAGTTAGAGGAATTCTGATTGCAGATTCGTTCTCAGCGACACCAAGTTTAGCCATAAGGTTCAGAATGTCCAAAATCAATTTTAGAAATCACCTTGAAACAAGTCAATTTAAGCTCTTGGAAACGTTTTAGGCTACTAGTGACATACTTGAGAGTTTATAGAGTTGGATACTGTTGATATATTCAGAAGTGGTGGCAGATAAATAAATTGATGAAATTTTAAGGATATATTTTCACAAATTCGATTTTTCAATTATCATTTCAGAAAATATTATTCTAGTTTGAAAAGAAACTTTAATCAGGTTATTGGTTCAAAATCAGGTATATTTTATTAGTGAATAGCTTACATCAGACAATTTTTTTGATTTCGGATTTTGAATCTAGTATTAAACCTGATAGACTTAGCAAACTTGAAAAAGTAATAATTCAATAGCAGAATACTATTTAAAGACTGTAGGCAGCAAGTATTAAAATGAAAAATGCTTGCACATCAAGCATGACTTCATCATACTTGTTCATGGAAAACTGAGTTTATAGACCCATGCCGAAAAAAACCGATAATATAGCGTACGGTAATTATTAATATAATAATACTTTAAATTCCAATTTATTCTCAGCTTTACAACTTCAATTGAATAGAACAGTTCCATTAACATTGAAATTTGACGAAGGAATAGTGGAGACTAAGCTTAGTTTTCCTCTTTCAGATGATGATATAATCTATTATTATAGATCATTGTAATAATTTTATATTGATAAATAAAGTTTGATTGAAAACGGGAAAATCGTGCCCCCGACAAACAGTGTTTTTATTGAAATGTCGAATAGTTTGAATGCGCGGATGACACCGAAAGCGATCTATCTTTTCATTCGTAACATTAAGTGTGCCCAGTCAATGTACAATGAGTGGGGACTTCAACGTGTTCTAGAAGAAGAGGATCAACAGATGAAAGAGACAGATGAAACATCAGAGGCATCTTCTGCCAAAGGTATGTTTAAGATGAGTTCATTCATTTTTTTATTAGAGGAAATAATCTTTATAATGAAGGAATAATAATAGGAAATCTTCAAACATCTTTATAATCTTTCCACATTTTTTTCAATAATATTGCATTCTCATTTTTAAAAAAAAATTGCATTCTATGGTGTAGATTCTCTGGTAATGAATTTCATATGTTTTGTATTCTTTTTTGGCCCACTTTGTGGTCTTCTTCAAGTTTTTCACACTAAAACAATGATTTCGGAGTGAGGAATTTAAATCTCTATACATCCTCTATCATTTAATTGCTTATAGGCTGTACATAATCAAATAATAAAGAGCTTCAACCTTTAAATCACTCCATAGTCCATCAAATTGCTCCAAATCTTGTTTTACTTTTCTAAAGACTTCAAAAGTTTTGTGAAATCTCCATCAAGATTTGATGGAAATTGAAGCGAATTGGTAACATTTCATTGTGCGAGATGGACCAATGGAATTAAAGCCAATCTACCTTCCAATATTTGACAAAACTTTAAAAGTATACTTGACAAGACCTTTAAAGTTTGGTGAAATTTCTTTCAATCCTAACAAATTCTGTCCAAGATTTGAAGCTCTTTTATCATATTGTGTAACAGTTTATTTTATTTATCTATTCTACTGTGTTATTGATTGTGTACATGTGAGGCCAGGCAAACACTCTTTCAACTTTTTTATTGATGCCCGGTTTCTAGGACGTTCATTAAATAGTTTAGTAGGTAATGGACTATCAAAGTGAATGCAGCATTAAAGCTGGGCAGGGCAAGAGGGGGATATCATGTCGAATTAATATTTCGAAGTGTAATGTTGATTGGGATTCCATATAACTCGGTTGATTTTCATCCGAACGTTCCTGTTAATATCTCATTTTGAAGATCTGTTAATTCTCTATTAGACCAGTCAACGAAAGATTATAGAGGGAAAAGTTTGGAACACAATTTTTGACCCCGCAGCTCTTTTAAGGATAGTTAGGGGGTAAACATATCTAAAGTCCTCACATTTGGGAGGACTCACACAGTCCTCACCCATACCCACTGTTCTAAGGGGGTGGGGGTAGTTGAAAGTACCATATTTTGGTTTTTGCTTATATCTCGAACAATATGCGTCTTTCGAAAATTTTTCTTCAATACAAAATTAAAGCTTACAAATTAGCCTACAAGTCTTATCTGTAACATTTTTCCATATCTGTCATAGTTTTCTAGACATGAGAATTCCACACTCAACACTAAAGCTGCTATAACAATATATATGGAAAGCTTAAAATGGTGAAAAAATTCATCAAATCGAAGAGAATTGAATCTTCCACTACACAACGTTCAGTACTTATTTTTTGGATGCATTGTTGTTGAGTAATAAGTCCTGAAAGTTCGAAAAGTTGGGAGACAAGCTTTCTTTTACACTTTTAAAAGTGGATATCTCGGAAAATAAAGGAGCTATCACAAAACTGTACTGAACAAAATTTGTAGGAAATTTATCTAGCTTTATTTTTGTTCTGTTAGTCATGTCGCTGAAATGCATTGTTTCCTAGATAGATGCGTGTAAGCCAGAAATGAAAAGACGCAACTTTCAAACCACACTCATCCCTTAAGCACAAGGGGTAGGGATGAAGACTTTTGATATGTTTACCTTCTAAGTAGTCCAAACAATGCAAGTCAAATATTGTGTTCCAAACGTTCCCTCCAAATTTCTCTGTCAATTGATCTATTGTTGTTAAACTGAAGATTTCACACTCAACAGATTTCAACTAAGAAATAATAGTAAAACTAATTAAGGAGTATTTTACACTAGTTGGATGAATCTCCCCATATGTATGTCTCTCTCATAGATATCAAAATATTTTTATTCTTAAAATTATACTACGAACTCAATTTGCTCAATAGACTCTCATCTCATTGATTAATTATATGTCTGGAATCAATAGTGTACTAATTTTGTTGATGCATGATCAGAATAAATTAATAATTAAGTGGAATGTATTTGATTTGTTTATATAATTCTGCTAATATCCTGTGCTCTATAGAGAAACGATCTAGTAGTCTTGCAGAAATAAATGTCATTATGCATTTCTTTAAGACATTTTATTCAAATACTCCTTATATCTATTTCACTCTCTCTTGCTCTTCACTCTCTCTCTTTCTCTCTCTCTCTCTCTCTCTCTCTCTCTCTCTCTCTCTCTCTCTCTCTCTCTCTCTCTCTCTCTCTCTCTCTCTATCCTCTCTCTCTCCCTATCACTCTCTCAACTTTATTTTAGTTGAATAAATGGAATTAACGTTTTGGTAGAGAGTCGGTGGTAATGATATTCTGAATATTCTTTCCGAAGAATGGACATTGATATGTCCACAGTTATTACAAATTGATTGATTTTTTCACATCACATACAGTTCAATAAAAATACAAATCAAAGTACTCTTCAAAAATTGTTCACTCACAGCATGCTTCGGCTATATGATGCATTATAAAGTGATTGGAAAATATTTTACTTTGATTTGTATTCAAGAGTAGCCCCAACAAAAGAAGATAGTTTAGAAATTATTGTCTTAGTCCATATTATGGAAATTCACCTATAATTTTGCTATCATTGTATTATATTGTGTATAAGCCAGTACATACAGTCGAACCTGTCTATGACGAGCCTCCACTTACACAACGAATTTTTACCTTGTTCCATGACTTTTTAGAGTTTTGGCTGCTCATTCACCTCTAACGAGTTTCGGACCTCTCAACAAAAAAAAATTGTCTTTAGTCAACAACAGTCTTGTCTTCAACAACATACAGAGTGTAGTGTGTATAGGAAGCAGACAGTTATTTTCAAGGAATCGTTTAGTTTCAGCAGAAAGGTCAATAGACTAAAAATAATGGCAATTCAGGTAGGAAAAGATAGGGTGGTAGACAGTCAATAGAGGGTGGAACACCCTCTTCGGGATCCGCGCCGCGGTCCAAGTGCATGGAGGTACACTTGATCATATGTATCTAATTCAAGATCAAAAATTCTCCGTGCCACTCCACCGACCTAGTGCACGTTCTACTTTAAGGTACAAATATTTTTTAAATTGGTTATAAATAGTAAAAAATGGATACTAAATATAGGCATCATTAGTTTGTTGAAATTCAGACATAGCCGCGCCGCGTCGCGCCGCTCCACCTTCGTAGTGCACGCTCTACTTGAAGGTGCAAATGTTTTTAATAATGGTAAAAAATGGATACTAAATATTGGCATCATTAGTTTGTTGAAATTCAGACATAGCCGCGCCGCGCCGCGCCGCGTCGCGCCGCTCCACCGACATAGTGCAAGCTCTACTTGAAGGTACAAATGTTTTTAATGGTGGTACTAAATAGTACGAAATAGGTGCTAAATATTGGCATAATTATTTTGTTGAAATTCAGACATAGCCGGGCCAGTGACATGCCCATGGGCAGAGGTCATTGACCCCTTGCTATTACATGCAATAACTCTGTAACCTTTGAGAAAAGGAAATTTTTATTGTTGGTACTAAATAGTACGAAATAGGTACTAAATATTGGCATAATTGGATTGATGAAATTCAGACATAGCCGGGCTGAGAGGTCATTGACCCTAACTATTTTCAGGCAATAACTCTGTAGCCTTTGAGATGAAAAATTTTTTATTGTAGGTACTAAATAGTACTAAATGGGAACTAAATATTGGTATAATTGGTTTGATGAAATTCAGACATAGCCGGGCTGAGAGGTCACAGACATTTGCCACATTCATGCTGTATTTCCTCTGTTACCTTTGAGGTGAAATTTTTTTTATTGAAGGTACCAAACAGTACGAAATAGGTACTATTTAATGGCATAATTGGATTTATGAAATTCAGACATAGCCGGGCTGAGAGGTCATTGACCCTAACTATTTTCATGCAATAACTCTGTAACCTTTGAGATAAAAAAAAATTATTGTAGGTACTAAATAGTACTAAATGGGAACTAAATATTGGCATAGTTAGATTGGTGAAATTCAGACATAGCCGGGCTGAGAGGTCATTGACCCTAACTATTTTCATGCTGTATTTCCGCCACCTTTAAGGTACAAATTTTTTCATTGGAGGTACTAAATAGTATTAAATATTGGTGCACAGCTTGAGTTAAAATTTGAAGATAGCCGGGCAACCATGTCTCTGGCCCGGCACTTTAGAAAAATCAATAACTCAGTTAGGGGTGAGGTACAAATTTTTTCATTGGAGGTACTAAATAGTACGAAATAGGTACTAAATATTGACATGGTTAGTATGTTGAAATTCGATCATAGCCGGGCCAGCGACATGCACGTGTCTCAGCGCCTAGTCCGTCCGATTCAGCCAAGCAACCAGCCTGCACTGCGCCTGCGGAGCTGGGTTTAAACAACCGCCACGCAGTTCTCCGAACCGTTCGACATCCCACTAGCCGCTCTTTTAACCGTTCTCCACACTGTTCACCGAACGCTGAACTTTTCAGCCAATCAGAGCCCTCGATTAAAATTCGCCGTGCAGCTTGCGGTACCATTTTGGTTATCCATCACAAGTGGAAAACATGAGAATACTTTCGCGAATATTAATACAGTACAGTTCTCTTCTCATAATATATATTTTGAACAATTCATTGTCATGAATAATACATTTATAGGAATCGATAAATAATGTTTAATGCAAATAAAATAATAATCTGAAAAATTAATGATTGGATAAATTTCTATATTTAAATATTGTTGACCAAGAATTCAGTATCATGACAATTATTTTCTTTTAAAATTATAATTGCTTTATGTTTCAATATTCAATAATATTAATTTCACCAACTAACCAATAAGTTGACTGGAGTAGATTCAGTAATTCCAATATCCTATTCATTTTAATGAATACTACATCATATACTAACTCACAAAAAGTGACACCTTTATAAATATTTTCCACTTGCCATCGATTTTTGTTGCTAAGAACATTGTTATTTCACGAAAAAGTGGGAAAAGTGAATAATTTCCCCCAAAAGGTGTCTGGTTTGGCCTATGTTCTGGCAACCAAAAAAAAAAAAAAAAAACGTAGTTAGGTGGATAGGATCTTTTCAGACTCACCAATCTTTACTATAATAAAGTCAAGGGCTGGCTTATATTACTACGGGATAGGAAAATTATGTTTGATTTAAAATTATGTCACGTCTGAACTACTGGACTAATCAACTTGAAATTTTGCATATAGATACTTAATTAACCAAGTATGGTTATAGGCCTGTTTTAAAATCTTCAAATTTTCTTTACGTCAATGTTTCAATTTGCCAAGTTTTAAAATAGACCTTGCAAAGCACGGGTTACATGCTAGTCAATAATAAAGTTTTGATCAAGGATTTCCATCGATTTGCAACATTCAGAACAGTACTGAACTGTACTCTGCATGACAGTCCACAGTGTTTTTTGGCCAACTGTACAGTGCGTCAGTCAGTCTATCAGTGACTTGACTTAACGATTTAAATGAGGAAGAGGCTGAAAAAAATTGAATAAAAAATATCATAGAGATTTACAGTTTATTGATGCAATTATAAACACATCAAAGAATGTGTTTTTGCATTGCGGGTACTAGTCCAGGCAATGAATACTAACAAAGTGTAGGAGGAAAAGTTTGGAAGACAATTTTTGACCCCGCAGATCTCTTTAGGGTAGTAAGGAGGTAAACATATCAAAAGTCCCCATCCCCACCCACTGTGCTGGGTGGTGGTGGTTCAAAAGGACCATTTTTTGGTTTCTCGCAAATAACTCAAAAACCATACATCTTACGGACATGATTGTACAATAAAAAATTGAAACTTACATAATTTCCTACAATATTCATTTCACAAATTTTTCTATATCTTCCATAGTTTTCGAGATATTCGCTCTTGAAGATGTAAAATTATTGAAAAAAAAACACGTTTGCTTTCAGTTTTTTGCTATTTTTGATCTTATAACTTCTTAAAAATCGATGGAAAAAATCCATGCTGATTATGAGCTCATAGAGCATCAGATTCTCTTCAATTTGATGTATAATTCCACACTTTTATGCATTTTCCTACAACTTTTGCAGCAGCTTTATTTAGTGTTGAATGTGAAATCTCCAGTTTTGCAACAATAGACAAATTGACAAAGGAATTTTGAAGGAGTGTTTGAACACAATTTTTGACTTTGCAGCTTTTTTGAGACTAGTTAGGAGGAGAACATATCAGAAGTCCCCATCTGTACCCCATTTTTTGAAGGGATGAGTGTGATTTAAATGTTGCATTATTTAGCTTTTTGCTTCCACGCTTATATCTTGGCAACAATGCATTCAACCAAGATAACTGCTTAAAATCTATTCAATACAACTAAGAAACTCAAGGGTCCACCAACTCTACCATGAGATCTTTCAATTTCAGAGTTTCCAATGCAGTAGCCCAAAGTTTGGCCTTTGGAACAATCGAGTCATCCATGCAGAAATGTCGAAAATTAAATTTTCCGAGACTTCCAACTTCTGCCATAGATTTTACTGATATGTTGAAGGCAGAGGAATGGGCTAGATTCTCGGAAACCCTAGATGGCAAAAAGTTCATCATTGACAACATTTTGGTTGGAGAGTGGAGCAACTTGGTATTTGTCGCCCCGAAAATACCAAACATCTTCTATCAAAGGCTGAAGAACTTTTTTTAATGGCACTTTTAGAACAGTGCCTTCAGTTCCAGGTCTTACACAGCTGTGCATTGTAAATGCTGTAGCATTTGACCATGTAAGTACACACTATCAAGACTTCAACTTAGGCCCGTTTTTAACCCCCATAGCGACCTGGGCAAACTGAATAGGTGCGCCCCCCTCTCATTATGTTTAGTTTAATTTCAAAAAAAAAAAAATCATTGAAATTACTGATTTTACTCTTGAAATCTCAAAATTTCTAAAAACTTAAAAATCTCAAAAACTTACTATTACAGAAACAGTTAATTTTAAGATAACTGCACTTTTCTGAAATCATTGAAAAATCAATGTGTTGATTTGTTAAAATTTCAATCAGATGAGGTAGGCTCTCCAAAGTTCAACATTCTGGTCGAATGCACCTATAGAAAAGTCACAATCATTGGATGAGATTTCATATCAAAAGGGATCTTTTAACCTTTTCGCTGCACAATTGTTTTTTGCACATAGCCTCTTGCTGCACAAATCAACTACAGTCAATTCAACTTTTTTCCTTTGAGCGTGTAAATCGACTTCAGTCCACATCAACAGAAAAACTTCTCCTTTGGTTGGTTAAATCGACAGAAGTCCCAAGTGGATAAACGCGATGTTTTCATGGCTCTGATTTGTGCTGCCACCTAGTGGAATGCCTTTGAACCGACCTTAACAGACAGACTAGTCCCCAGTCCAGTGACCTAGTCAAACTGTTGAGCGTATTTCATATTTTGAACATTATATTTCGGTTTATATCAGTTGTAAATGGTGCTAAGATATTATAATTATGTTAGTTCAAGTTTTTTAAAGTGAGTGTGATTAGTTTTATGATGAATAAGTAATAATTTAGTGTACAGTTTTTAGTTTTGCAGTGTATCATCAATGAACAGTAAACAATAAACATAACCTAGAAAAATGAGTAGGTCTACCAGTAGGTCTATATCAGACAATGACATTCTCGAATATTTCAATCACAACAACTATCAATCTGGTTCAGGATTTGAAATAAGTTCATCAGATGAAGACACTTACGAAATTACACAGCCATCCACAAGTGCTAGGTCTAGGCCCCCTGTTAGGCCCACTATTACCTGGACAGAAGTAAATGTTAAAGAGAAGGAAGAAATACAATTACAAAACAATTTCAACTTTCGTGAAGACAGAAAAATTCTTTTTTGAAAATTGTTCTGAAGTAGAAACATTTAAAAAAATTTTCCCAGAACAACTCTTGGAACATGTAGAACATCAAACCAATGAGTATGCACTACAATGTGTTGATGTAACTTATGATATCCCTGAAAGGTCCCAATTACATAAATTGGAAGAGGTGTCAGGAAATCATATCAAAGCATTTGTAGCTGCTCAGATAGGCATGGGTCTGGTGCATAAGCCAGAAGAAGAAGAATATTTCCAAGATAGTTTCTGGCTTACAAAGACTCCGGGCTTCCAAAATATTTTCTCCAGAGATCAATACCAGCTTATCAAAAGCTTCCTACACTTCAATGATAACAGAAACCAGGTAAAAAAGGGAAAGCCAGGCTATGATCCATTGTTCAAAATAAGACCATTGATTGAAATAGTTTCAGATACTTATTCAGAAAATTACTCACCAGGGGGGTTCTTATCAGTTGATGAGTCCATGATTAAGTTCAAGGGAAGACTGTCCTTTAAACAGTACCTTCCAGTGTCTTTAAACAGTGAATAGTGGGAGAGTTGTGTTTATGGACAATTTTTATAGCAGTGTGGGGCCTTTCAGTGACCTTGAAGAGTTAGGGCTAGGTGCATGTGGGACAGTGAGGGCAAACCGAAAAGATCTTCCAGGCCCTATGAAAAATTTGAAGAAAAAGAAAGATGACTTACCTTCGATTTGGCATAGCAATAAAAAAAATCATTGCTTGTACATGGCAGGACACTGGAAAGGTAAATATGCTGTCAACGGTAGGGGAGACAAGCACAAGGGAGGTGGAACTAAGAACAAAGGGAGGATGAAGGACTGTTAACAAGCCCAGCATACAAGTGCTCTACAACAAGTATATGGGGGGAGTAGATTTGTTTGACAAGTTTTGTTCTACCTATAGATACAGCCATAAATCTATGAAGTGGTATCACACTATTTGGCACTTCATAATTGAAGCTGCACTGGTGAAGGGCTGTATTTCCTACAATCTACAACCAAATGTGAAACGACTCACCCATAAACAGTACAGGGAAAATGTCATCAAGGGACTTTTAGTAGATTGGGAGGGACCAAACATTCCTGTATGTCGTGGAAGGAAATCAGGTGATACACTGCCAGAGGCAAGACTCTCAGGAAAAATTCATTTATTGAACAGTTTGAGGACAAATCTCACAAGCCGAACTGTGCAGTCTGTAGTGTATTGCCTTCAGCATGCACAAAGAAGGGGAAAGGCTCTTGTAAAAGGAAACAGACAACTTACTATTGCAAAAGTTGTCCAGATCAGCCTCCACTGTGTGTGATACCTTGCTTTGAGGTATACCACTCAACAAAGGGGTATAAGAGAGTGTGTGAATGTTAGATGTGGGCGATAAGAACAAGAACAAAAAAATAATCATAGATTTAGATAGCCTAAGATAGATTTGCTGATAGATTGATACATATGCCCAAGTATAACTAGATTAGGAAAAAGTGTTGACATTTCTTCACCATGTATAGGGTAGATAATAGGTTCAAGTTTAAAGTTGTATAGATCAATTTATTATATAAACTGAATCAGTGAGTGAAAAATTAGTGAGAATAACCAACCTGTTACCAATCATTACCAACTCATGACATCCACCATAATATCAATATTGGTGAGTGAAATAAGATTTTTATGTATTATTTTATGCATGTGATTCATCATTTCTGTATGGAATATATTATTTATGCATGCAATATATTTGGAAAAGTCAATTTTCAACATTGGAAAAAATTAAAACAAACAAAAAAAAAAACAAGAAATTACTTTTTAAAATTTTTTTAGTTTTTGACACAAATACTGAGAAATTGGGCTGATTGCAAGCTAAAATTATGAAAAAATGTTCAAAACATATAGGAAACCCCTTATCTAAGGTGAATTGAAGCATAGATGGTAGAAAAAAAAAGATTGGAAATTCACCTCTGATAATGCAATATTTGGAGATTTACATTGGAAGTAATGACACAGTGAGAGGTTATTCATACAGGTCGACTATAGTCGATTTACGTGGTGAAAAGGTTAAAACTATGAATACTTCTATTTTTCATGGTTCATCTATAAGCAGTATTTTAAAGGAGCAAACACCAGCACCAGTGAAAAAAAGAGTGACAAATTTATTTCCTTTAGAACTGAGATTTCATGGAGGATCTCACTTTCCCAAAAAAAACTGAGGGAAAATTTGCAAATAGGTGCAGGGATAAGCACTGCCAAAGTAAGAAAAGGTATGAATGATACACATGCAAAGTACCAGTTTGTCCTGTGTAAAATCTGACAAAGCATACATTGGAACAGGTCCACTTCGATACTCGTTCTGTTATTCCGTTGTCGTTATTTTGTCAGTTTACACTGTCCGGTGACATCACAGTCACAGTTACACTGGCATAGTTCATATTCAAGATTGTGTTTTCTAATATTATTCGTCGTTTCAATTTTAATAATTTTATTATTCAATTTTTGGTATTTTATTTCGTCCTTTAGGCATCTTACTTTCAAGATAATAGCTACTTTTTCATCAAATTGTCGCGAACATTAGCTTACGTGTCGGGCATTTCCGTCTTGTCCTTTTGTTGGTCAAGCGTTGGCTTGGCTTCTCGTCTTTTGATCATGTCTCGTCGGTGAGTGCACATTGTTTCTGGTTTACTTTTTCTTCATCCAAATTCATCTGGCTTACTGGATGTTTTAAATGTGAAATATTCCTTCATATGAATTCTTCAAATGGATACAACCACAACTGAATCACCTAAATTTTACATTCATAGTGAAACTTAGAATCTTTTCTCAGAGAGGAAACATGGGACTCTGTGATTGCCGAGCAAGATGTTAATACTTCAGCAGATAATTTTTTTTCTATTATAAAATTTAACATTGAAAGGTCAAAAAAGCCGGTCACACAGGTGAACTCACGTTTTAGAAAAATAAAGCCCTGGATAACGGATGGATTAGTTAGGTCAATTAGAGAGAGAGATAATTTACATAGGCTTACTAAGAGACAACCCTTTAATTTAGAATTAATTATACTTTAAAAACTATAGAAATAGATTAAATGACTTACTTAAAAAAACCAAAGCCCAGTATTATAGAGATCAAGTAAACGATAGTGGTAATGACCCAAAAAAGTTCTGGCGCGTAATAAATGAAATTTCAGGAAGAAATAATAAAAAAGAAGGATTTCATTAGATCATTTCAAAAAAAATTATATTTTTGATTCTCCACTTCATAAAGCGAGAGTAGTTGCAGATGAATTCAACGACTATTTTTCACGTAGGGGAGAATTTGGCAAAGGCCGTTCATTCCAATAGTGTTCAGCTATTGATGATGATCTCTATAGACTCGACACGAACTTCATCTTGCATCCGGTAAATGATGATGATATTTGTAGATTGCTTCCGAAATAAGAGGCATGTCCGCTCCCGGCTTCGACAATATATCTGCTCAATTTTTCAAACAACATATAAAATCTTTATTAAACCCCTTAAACACATTATAATTTGAGCATTACTCAGGGTATTTATCCAGATAGTTTTAAAATAGCCAGAGTTTTTCCACTTTTTAAAAATGGTGATAGATCCCATGAAAGTAACTACAGACCTATTTCTATTTTAAGCATTTTCTCTAAAGTTTTAGAAAGAATTATAAAATTTCAGTTGAGTAATTACATTGA
Source organism: Nilaparvata lugens (assembly GCF_014356525.2). Lineage (NCBI taxonomy): Eukaryota > Metazoa > Arthropoda > Insecta > Hemiptera > Delphacidae > Nilaparvata > Nilaparvata lugens. The sequence goes on from NC_052513.1 coordinate 5,899,702, forward strand.
GGCTAACAACATTCTTGCAGATGGACAATTTGGATTCAGGAAGGACAAAAACATATCTGATGCACTGTATAAATTAACTCAAGAAGTAGACCAATCAATAAATAAAAACTTAATAATTTAATAATATTTCTGGACCTGGCCAAAGCCTTCGATACAGTCGATAGATCAAAGCTATTAAAAAAACTTGAAATGTTAGGTATTCGTCACAACTCTTACAATTGGTCAGGAGTTATCTATCGGATAGAAAACAGGTCGTCCAACTGTGGGTGTTGAGAGTAAAATTAACAACATTGAATACGGTGTGGTTCAGGGCAGCACCTTGGGGCCTCTCTTATTCCTGATTTATATAAACAACTTAGCTAAACTGCCACTTGACGGTAACCGGTTCCTATTTGCTGATGATACAGCTCTGCATGTAACCGGGGTGAATAGGAAGAAATGTATCAAAAGGCTTCTCGTGATCTCCACCTTTTGAAGGCGTGGTTTGATGATAATATTTTGACACTTAATATAAAAAAATCAAAATTCATGGAAATTTCTTTACGGAAAAATCATGAGCCTTCTGTTGACACGTTAATGTTACATTCTTGTGGGAATCCAGATAACAATCAGTGTCAGTGCGATTGTATTGAGAGAGTGAGTTCTTACAAGTATTTGGGAATTATGATTGATGAAAAACTTAACTGGTCAGTTCACATTGCCTATCTGAAAAATAAAATACGTAAATCCATTTACATTTTTCTCAACTTACGTCAGTTTTTATCTAAAGATGAACTTAGGAATGTATACTTTGCATATGTCCAATCGTTAATAGTTGCTGGGATTTTAGCTTATGGGGGTGCTTATAAAACAATTCTATCTCCGTTATTGATAACTCAAAAACTAATTATAAAAATTGCTTTAAAAAAACCCGTCCGTACCCCAACTGCACTCATATATGACGAGTTCAACGTTCTCGATATTCGCCAGTTGTATGTCAAGAGCCTACTGTTGTATATTCATAAATATAGAGCAGATATGTTCACGAGAGTTGCTCACAACTATAGTACTCGGTCGGCGGAGTCTTTGGGCATAGAAGTACCTAGACTTGTGGGGGCTCACTCCACTACAAACACTCATTACATTTCGCACATCATTTTCCGAAACATTCCGGCTTTCTTAAGAAGGGTAGAGGATTATTCCCTTTTTATTTATAAAAAACTTATTACTGGTTGGTTGAAGGAGATGGCAGGGAGGGTATTGAAGAACTAATTCATTCTATTTATCAATAACTAATTAACTGATGCCCCACAGCTCCGTTTCATAAAAAAGAAAAATTTCTCATATAGTAATGATAATAATAAAAATAATAATAATAAAAAATAAAACAAAATATTAAATTTGTTAATAACAATGAAAAATAAATAAAAATGAATAGCGAGCATCTGCGATCTATAAGGAAGCTGTATTGCAAACGATGTTTATAGTAA